>NC_142735.1:26907500-27105000 GCF_051943395.1 Hippocampus bargibanti | reverse complement strand
ATGTTTTCCCTTCTTTGGTTTCCATGATCGAAAGCACCTTTCACTGACATCTATGACCCTCGGTGATAATAAATGAACCAATCCCGGCTCGGTATTGGGCAAACGAGTTCCTGGAGCAGAAGTTTAAGGGACTCTAATTTTGTGTAAATAATGGGCAATCTTTGGGGGGGGGGGCATTAACAATTACGATGGGGTAGAGGTGGGGGCATTGTACAAGACCAGCAAAATAAAAATAAAAGAATATATTTCCAGTATTATATTAAGTACTTTGTTGGAGCTTCAGCTGTTGTTAAAGCGTTATATAAATCAATATGTATTGTATTGTATGTATTGTAGATATATACATATACTTACATATACACATATACACATATAAACATACGTATATGCATCCATCCATCCACCCAACCACCCACCCTAACCCAACCCCAACCCACCCACCCTTGGACAGTGGGGGCAGGACAGCTGAGCTGAGGCCTGAGCTGGAGGGTTGGTGCAACGGGCCTTGCGTGCTGCTCGCTTGGTCTTGGCAGTCTGTGAAGGCTGTTGCTCATACGCTGCCGCTCATGTGTGAAATGATCCATGCCAGGCTGTCCGATTCTATGAGAGTGTCTCCCATGAGTTGTGGTCCAATCCGAGGTCTTTCGTGGATGCTTTGAGTGTGTCCTTGAAACGTTTATTTTGACCACCCTGCGAGCGCACTCCAGTCTGTAGTTCTTCATAAAGAAGGCGCTTGGGTAGTCAATCATTTGACATCCTGCTGACGTGGCCAGCCTAGCGAAGTTGAGACCTCCGGAGCATGGTGAAGACTCTGGACATTCCTGTTCGTTCGAGAATCTCTGTGTCCGGCACTTTGTCCTGCCATTTCACTTTCAGCAGTTTTCGAAGGCAGTTGAGATGAAAGCGATTGAGTTTCTTCGCATGCCTCTGGTAGAAAGTCCAGGTCTCGCTGGCATACAGTAGGGTGGTAAGGACAATGGCCATGTAGACTTGTAGCTTCGTTGCGAGACTCACACCTTTGCGCTCCCACACTGATGAACGCACCCGGACAAAAGCCACACTGGCCTTGGCAATCCTGGAGACGGTCTCGTCGTCGATGTTCACGCTGCAAGACAGCGTGCTGCCAAGGTATGTGAACTTGTCTACAGCTGCCAGTTTCTGTCCACTCACGATCACTGTGGGTTCTTGGTACCGTTTCCCTGCAGTGGGTTGGTACATCACTTCAGATTTCTTGGTGCTGATCGTCATCCCAAAGTTGGTGCAGGCAGTGGGGAAAAGGACCATGGAGCACTGCATGTATTCAGGGCTTCTGGTGTTGAGGGCACAGTCGTCAGTGAACAGGAATTCACGAAGCTTGTCAAAGTGGACCTTGGTCTTAGCCTGGAGGTGTCGCAAGTTGAACAGCTTGCCATCTGTTCTGTATCTGATGTTGATGTCTGGGTCGGAGTCCTGGAAGGCATCCATCAGCATGGCAGAAAACATCATGCTGAAGAGTGTTGGAGCCAGTACACAACCTTGTTTCACTCCGTTTGTCACTGGGAAGGGAGTGGATGATTCTCCGTTGTCGAGGACTTGTGCCTGCATGCCGTCGTGGAACTCCCGAACCATCGTGATGAATCTGTCGAGGCATCCAAACTTACTCATGATGCTCCAGAGCCCGCTGCGGCTGACAGCATCGAATGCTTTCGTCAGGTCCACAAAGGTGGTGTACAGGTCCACATTCTGCTCCTGGCACTTCTCTTGCAGCTGGCGTGCAGCGAACACCATGTCGATGGTTCCACGCTCTTTTCGGAAGCCACACTGGCTTTCTGGCAGCAGCCATTCTCCATGTGTTCGATGAGGCGGTTTAGAAGGATCATTGCCAAGACTTTTCCAGCTATGCAGAGAAGTGATATTCCTCTGTGGTTGTCACACACTGGTCTGTTGCCTTTCCGCTTGTAGAGGTGAACCACGGTGGCATCTTTGAAGTCATGAGGGACTGCTCCTTGCGTCCACATGGCCTGGAAGATCTGCGTCATCTTCTCTTCTCTGGCCCATCTCATCTTCTCTGGCCCAGCATGCTTGTAGACTACTGCTGGGATCACATCAGCTCCTGGAGCTTTGCCGCCTGACAGCTGGTGGATGGCCCTTTCTACTTCAGACAGGATGAGTGGTGTGTCCAAGTCGTGGTTGATGTCGACCTGGGGTAGTCGGTTGATCGCTTCTACATTGATGTGGGATGGTCTGTTGCGTCAAAGTGCTCTGCCCATCTTTCAAAGATGCGTGATTTCTCAGTGATGAGCGTTGTTCCATCAGCACTAAGCAACGGAGCTGAGCTTGCAGGTTGGGGGCCGGACATTATCTCAACAGACTCGTAGAAGCGCTTCATGTTTTTGGTGTCACCGTAGCATTGAATTTCTTCTGATTTCTGGCTCAACCACGTATCTTGCATATCATGCAGCTTCTCCCGGACCGTCTTGTGGGCGTTGCTGAACGCAGCCTTCTTTGATGGTGACTTGTCTCTGACGTAGGCCCTGTGCAGCCTGTTCTTC
Organism: Hippocampus bargibanti; assembly: GCF_051943395.1. Classification (NCBI taxonomy): domain Eukaryota; kingdom Metazoa; phylum Chordata; class Actinopteri; order Syngnathiformes; family Syngnathidae; genus Hippocampus; species Hippocampus bargibanti. The sequence goes on along the minus strand of NC_142735.1, from coordinate 27,102,469 downwards.
TCTTCCAGCAGCTTGGTGATTTCATCGTCATTCTCATCAAACCAATCTTGATGCTAGCGTTGGGTGGGGCCAAGGGTTTCATAGGCTGCTGCATACACAGTGTCACGAAAGGAAGTCCAGCTGTATTCCACGTCATCTGAGACCTGGATGTGCTGTGCTTGCTCCTCCATGGTGTCGGTCAACTCAGCACTGACTGAAGTCTTCCTCAGCTTCGACATATATTCACTTGGGTGCTGGTTTTCCCTGGGGTCGCCACTTCGGGGGAAGTCTGATCCTCATCCTCGAGATGATCAGTCGGTCGTCAGTCCAGCAGTCAGTGCCACTCAAATGCTTCAAATCTCTGTTCCCTCTCGGTCCCTCAGATCCTCATCCTCCCTTCACCTCTATGTGCCCTCTGCCCGTCTCACCACGATGGGATGCAGAGCTTTAAGCCGCTCTGCTCCCAAACTCTGGAATTCACTTCCACCCAACATCCGTAATATTGACTCCCTCTCTATTTTCAAGTCCCACCTCAAAACCAATTTGTTGAAAATTGCTTTCAATGTCTAGTTAAATCTGCTATTTTATTATGTATCATTTTACTTATGGTTATATTTTTATGTGCTTTGTTTTATTGTAAAGAGGCATTGGGTGTTTTGAAAGGCGCTTGAAATTAAATGTATTATTATTATTATTACTCATGGCCTGGGTCACTCGAACACCCTGTCTGTCCCTTTGCCTAACGATGACATAGTCCATCTGATGCCAATGTTTTGATCGCGGGTGCATCCATGATGTCCTGTTGCGTGCAGTGAGGCGGAAACTGTGTTGGTGATCAGGAGTTCATGCTCAGTACAGAACTGCAGGAGAAGGAAGCCGTTGTTGTTGCAGTTTCCAATGCCGTTCATCCAAATGACGTTCTCCCATGTCGAGTGGTCGGAGTGGCTTCTCCGACTTAGGGACAGCGGCTGCAAGGGAGAGTAGATCCTCGTACAATTTGTCCTTGATGTCGTCAGGGTTGGTCATCGTGGGTGCGTAAGCACTGATGATGGTTGCCTGCTTGCCTCCAGAGAGGGGTGATTTCAAGGTCATGAGATGGTCGTTGACACCTTGCGGGAGGTTGTTCAGCTTACTGACTAGCTTGTTCTTCACTGCAAAGCCAACCCTGCTTCTCGCCGTTCGTTTGTGGCTCGTCCGCTCCAGAAGAATGTGGAGCCGGCTCCTCTCTCTCTAAGCTGTCTTTCCTCTGCAAGGCGTGTCTCACTCAGTGCTGCAATGTCCATATTGTATCTGTCCAGTTCCTTTGCAACAAATGCAGTTCTTCTCTGTGGTCTGTTGGCCTGGGCGTTCTTTTCGTCTTGTTATTTGTACCGCTGCAATGGGTTCCTGTCGACGGCGGTCTGCTGGCCAGGGTTATTTGAGACAGACAATGTTTGGGACACCTTTTCTAATCCGCTCCTCATGCTATGGAGGTGAGCAGTGCGATCCTAGAGAGGGCTGCTCAGTCGTTCAGGGGGCTGCCGAATCTTTCTGCTGTCTCGGTCCAGAGAAGAGACGACCCTCTGGCCTGGACCGCCTGTCTGCTGCTTCGTTGCTCGCCCATCGACACAGGACTTTAGAAGAGTAGGTGGTGGGGTGAAGAAGGGTCCGGAATGCGGGGGTGGTGAAGATGACTTGCGCCTGAGTTTGATTAAATTGAAGGAGAGTTGTGCAATGTCATCTGCCTCACTCTGTCGCTCAGCCCATCTGAATCCAGTGGCAAGACAGAGTCAAGACGGCTGAGGTTGGGTCGGGATGCAGTGGATGACCACAGTGTTCTATGGATCTCACTACTTGCGCTCTATAATGCTTTGCTGAGCCCACCTTCATGCCCGTTGAACCAGTCTTGTGGTTTCCTCCATGCAATCTGCTGGGTCCAGGCTTTATATGTAGACAGGCCCTACAAAAACCCACTATGTGGTATGCTCACTTAGGTAGACAGGGAGACATTTCCTGCTTGGGAAATTACGGTAATGTGCATGCTTTGGATCCAGGATTGTTTCCAAGCACATGGATCATAACATTGAAGTTTGAGACTGTGCTGAGCGGTACTGCAGCATGAATATGCCAGTACTGTTTTTGAATGGGAGGAATGTCGGAGCCATTTGACTGCCATCGCTGGACAGCTCTGGGGCCATTGTGCTTTTTTGCGCCTGTAATGGGCAGCATCTTCACAGCCCCGCTTTGTTCAGCGGTAAGGTCAGTGCTGTTGGACAGTCTGCGGTTGGATGGATGCATGGCTTGAGGAGCCCGCGATAAGAAGAAAGCAGCGTCAGCGCAGAGCGCCGATGCGTATGTGGAACTGTCGCGGCTTGGAATTGAAGCGGAATCTATGTGGGACAGGAAATGTAAATGTCTTTTCGTCAATGGATGCTACAGCTTTGTGTTTTCTTTCAACATTTAGCTTCTAGTAGATGTACAAATTCCACTTTGACGTCCCTGATCCACTGCTGACATGGATGCTTTGATCCTCTCCTTTTTCAACTAGAACTGCTTCATGTCATCACAAAGAGGCTACAGCAAGTCCTGAAGAATGAATGACTCTGTGTCTTTGTGTTGTCATATTTATTTATTTATTTTTATTTTTTTCCCAAGATGGCCGCGCGTGAACACGCAGCGGCTCCCCTCTCCCGGCAAATTGGCGGTTTCATGTTTATTATGTTTGTTAAAGTAATTATAAGTGCCTTGCATGCTGGGTCCGAGAGGACAGTAATTTCAACTGTGCTGTATGTCATACATATTAGCATATTTGACAATAAAGCTGACTTTGACTTTTGACTTGATAGTTCATCTCACCGGACCAACTTTTTTTCCCTCCCCAGTAAGTAAGTGCGTTTTTCAATGATGAGTTACCACTTTCCCAAATGTCCTGGTCTGACTGCTGCCTGAGCCGTGATGAATGCTTGCGGCGCAGAACCGCCACAGAGCGATCCCAAAGGCACGAGCAATTATAGCTGCGCCTACATCACCAGAGGCCGAACACCTCCACGTCTCCATAGTTACCTTAATGACCTCCCATGTGCTGGCAGAGGGAGTCGGGGATGCAAACTAAGATGCTGAGCTCAACTGGGTCCTTAAAAGCAGGGCCATGCTGACACAACGTTTACGCAAACTGATCAAGAGTTTTGCCTTGTTTGGCGCAACTTAACGACAAGCTCATTTGGTTCATTAAATTTTTTCTTTCTGGACATAAACATTTCCTCTTTTCTTCCAAACGATGACGCGTGATGCAGGGCGGCTTTTCCAGCTCAACCCCCGATGGCTATTTTGACCCCTCTTTCAAACCAGCAGTCGTCCTTATCTAATTTTGAGACGTTGTGGTCCTTAACGTCGCATCCCTTCCTAAAAAAGGAAGTTAACTCCGAATTTTGACGCTAAGAAGCCGCTCGTCAACGTTGCGCCGGCTTGACAACTTAAGTCTTCAATGGCGGCGTTTAGACCGAGCAACAAATGTCATGACAACAGTGCTCACTTTGCATTAATTACCTTTTTTTTGCATTCGGGGCAATTTGTACGACTCATTAGTATCACGTCTTTAACTTGCACACTTCACCGCCCGCAAAATGAGCAGAAGAGAGAGTGGAAATTCGATTGGCCTGCGAATAGCAATTGATTACCGAGTTCGAGTTTTGCCGTTAGTTTAGTCTTTGGCCTTTGGGCAGCCGAGTAATCTTGCCGTGATTGCTCAATAATGAGCCGCGTCTTCCTCGTCGGCTTGATCGTAGACAGTGTCGTCATGTGTGCCATAGTGTTTATTTTGGACGGAACAATGATGCGGCCGTGTGTTCTGTAAACATCAGTTTAGTCAGATAGTCGCCACGGCTCCTGTGATGTCTGTGACTGAATGTATTTTTTCCATGAACATAAACGCTATTCAACACATCCCCCCCAATTGTTCATGAAAACAGACCTATAAAATAATAAATAATAAAAACATGTAAAAAAATAATAACACATTTGTAAAATCATGAACCAAAAAAAAAATAACTTGTATAATATATCTAAATAAACAACTTTAAACTTGCATTTGAAAATTACTCCATATTAAAAAGGGAAAGTCTAATACTAAAACGAATACAAAATATACACAAAAAAATGAAAAAAAAATACTCAATTGAAGTTATTATTGTTCATGAAAACAAAGACGTATAAAAAATAATAACAACATTTACATAGATAAAAAAATCCATTCCTGAACCAAACAAGGCAACCCGGTAGTTGAGTGCTCAGCGGTTAGCTTCACAGTATAGAGGTTGCGAGTTCAAGACCTGGTCCGGCCTCCCTGTGTGGAGTTTGGATGTTCTTGCGAGGGTTTTCTCCAGGTTTCCTCCCACATTCCAAAAAAATGTATGGCAGGTTGTTTGAACACTAGATTGTCCCTACGTGTGAGTGTCAGAGTGAATGGTTGTTTTTCTGTGTGTCCTGCGATTGGCTGGCAACAAATTCAGGGTGTCCCCCGCCTAGTGCCCGAAGACTGCTGGGATAGGCTCCAGCACCCCCCGCGACCCTAGTGAGGACTAAGCGGTCTAGAAAAAAGATGGATGAAACATACAAAATAACTTGGCTAAATAAATAACTTGGAACTTGCATTTGACAATTACTTTATATTAAAAACACACTACACACTAAAACTAATACAAAATATGCTAAGAAAAATCTGAAAAAAATTTTGCGCTAAAATCTGATTAAAATTAACTGCATTAAAAAAATAAAAATAAATAAGACACATGATATGAGAAACAAAAGATAATAACACATGTAAACACGTTTAGTTTAGTGTCCTTTACTTTTGACTTTTTTATATTCTGTTCTTGACAAAATTTATCCGAGTTACTATTATGTCTGCATTTTTAACACTTTGCTTGACTTGATTTTTTTCAAATCCATTTTTACAACCACCGCCGCGGCTCATGAGCGCCAAACTCACAACTCAGCAGACTTTAATTAACGTCTGGTCACAGCGGGATCAAAAGGAGATGACACCCGTCGCCGAGTTTTCCCAACAGGGATTCAAATTATTATATAATTATTATCTGAGTTGATAAAAAAACGGCAGTTGATTTAAACCATCGCGGCGTCGGTGATCAAAGCGCAATTTAGCGGCGGTTTGCGAACGTGACGGTGGCATTTTGTGCGTTGCGGCCTTTTCTTCCTCCACCACGCAAAGTCTGTTTTTCCCCCAGGCTGGAGTTGAGACATTCTTCGTACCTGACGCGAGGTACTAATCCAGTTAGATGGTGTGCGATTTGTTTGGCTATTATCATGCAAATGCAGTGGGACGCCGGCATCGATGAGGCTTCGTTAACAAAGCCTTCAGTTCCGTCATTTGCGATTCGACACCAGGTGCAAATTGAAGCTTTGTTCAAAAGGAAATTATACAGAGGTTGTGTTGTGTATCTGGGGGGCCTTGGTTTATTTATTCAGCCTCCAATGACATGTAAACATTGATCTTTTCATTTTTATGTATTTATTTATTTGTATTTAAATGAATGACTTCACTTGTGTGACTTCTATGTTCAACAAGCCTCGTCTTTATTCGCCATCCAAAAATGATCCCAGCTCGTTTCGGTGGAAGTGTCATGTTCTTGTGCCCCCCTTTTTTTCCTTTTGTATTTTATTATTGCTATTTTTCTTTCTTTCTTTATTTGCCGATAAATAGATATCTGGAAGCTTATTTTTGTTTTTATTTGGCAAGCACAAAGAATATGAAATTTGAGATTACACACACAGACACGGACACACACACACACACACACACACACACACACACAACACACACACACACACACGCATACAAACACACACACGCGCACGCACGCACACACACACACACACACACACACACGCGCGCGCAGGCACACACAGACACACAAAGCGACTTTCTACGGGCGAAAAAAAAGCCCAAAGAATTGTTTCTTTTCTTTGATACACAGGTAGAAGCTTGCCAGGGAGAAGGTCGGAATTGCTATATCTGTGCTTTATTTCCAGGCTGCAGATCGCACTGCGACGCTGTGTACATTCAGCATATTTCTAGAGATGCGCTATTCCTGGGAATTGCGTTTCATACTTTGCACATTTGTCAAGAAGATTCCTCAGACGTGTTTTTTTCTTCTTTGGGTGGATATTTGTCTCCGGTTCCAGCGGGGGTTCCTACTCAATGGCTAATTAATTGTTCCAACTCAGCTGCCATTAACTCGACCACGACATGGAATGCTGTCGACGGGAATCCTAAGAAGGGGCGCCATCAAAATCAATTGCCATCAACAGTTATGTTTTTTTTTTTTTCATGGTAATGGGCAGCGAAATAAAATGACCAACAAACAAAAAATATATCTCACACACACACGACCAACTATTACTACCACTACTACTACTACTACTACTATTACTACTACTACTACTACTACTACTACTAAATATCGTTCACACACAGACATATGCACACACACATAAACACGACTAAATACTAATACTGCTACTACTTCTTTTCTTATCGGCTTTTCCCTTCAGGGGTCACCACAGCGAATCAGTGTCCTCCATCTAGCCCAGTTTTGTGCATCCTCTTCTCTCACACCAGCTACCTTCATGTCCTGTTTGACAACATCCATAAACCTCCTCTGAGGCCTTCCTTTCGGTCTCTTGCCAGGCAGTTCAAGGCTCAGAATCCTTTTCCCAATATAGTATATTCACTCTCTCTCCGCTGGACATGTCCAAACCTCAGTCTGGCCATTCTGACTTTCTCTCCAAAACCTCTGAGTTGTCCCTCTGATACACTCATTCCAGATCCTATCCAACCGGGTAACTCCCAAAGAAATCCTCAACATCTTCATTTCTACTACCTCCTACTGACCTTCTCTGTACTGCTCTATCAGCATCCTTAAAAAGCGAACACCGCATATGTTGTACTTTTTTGGCATGAAACCATACTGTTGTTCAATAATGCTCACTTCTGCTCTTCGTCAAGCTTCAACTACACTTTCCCATAGTTTCATTGTATGACTCATCAACTTTATTCCTTTGTAGTTACTACAACTCTGCATATCTCTAAAATGGGCACCAGTACACTTTGCCTGTATTCCTCAGGCATCTTTTCATCATCTAAGATCTTGGTGAACAACCCAGTCAGAAACACCCCTGCCACCTCTCCTAGACACTGCCATACCTCGATTGGGCCACAACAGTCACATCTTCTAGTCTTTGTTCCTTCTCATTGTCCTCATGCCATCACATTACTGGCACCTGTTAATACATTGCCATCTCTATCCTTAATCACCGAACCTGCTGCGGGTCCTTACCATCTTTTTCTCTCTGTCTCGCAAAACTGTAAAAATCAGTCCAGCCTTCCTGGCTGTCAAGCCTAGAAAACAAGTCATCATAGGCCTCTTGTCTGGACATTGCCACCTTTACTTTCACCGGGTGCTGCATCTCATTGTACTCCTGCCTACTCTGCACAGTCCTCTCAGTGTCCCACTTTTTATTTTCGAACCTATTGGTATACACTCCTGCACCCCCCGATTCCACCACCAAGTCACCTTATATACTTTTCTTCCAGTTGATACACCAAGTACTTTCCGACCTGTCTCTCTGATTACGTTCGCTGTAGTTTGCCAGTCATCTGGAAGGACCACCTGCTTATCCAGTGCTTGTCTCAACTTCTTCCTAAAAGTCATGCAACCTTTTTCAACTCCCACCATTTTGTCCTGAGCTCCGCCTTTGGTGTCTTCATGTTCCTCACTGCCAGTGTCATACTACATACCACAAACTTATGCTGTCTGACTACACTCTCGCCAACCACTACTTTCCAGTCACTGGTTTCCTTCAGCGTCAATACAAAATGTAGTCTATCTGTGCACTCCTGCCTCCACACTTAGGTTGCCCTATGTTCCTGTCACTTCTCTAAAAATGTATTCATAATCGATATTTCCATCATTTTAGCAAAGTCAACCATCATCTGTCCTTCAGTGTTCCTCATCCGGAGTCCAAACCTGCCGATCACCTAGTCATCATCTTTGTTTCCTGCGCCAACATGTCCATTGAAATCTCCAACAATTGCAACTCTCTCACTTCTAGCGATGTTCTGTATGACTAAGTCCAAACAAAATGTCTCATTCTCCTCCAACTCACATCCTACTTGTGGGGCATACCCACTAACCACATTTAACATCACACCTTCAATTTCTAGCTTCAGACTAATCATTCCATCTGAAACTGTTTTTACTTCTAAGACATTCCTAACAAACTCCTCTTTTAAGATAACCCCAACTCCATTTCTCTTTCTGTTTTCACCAAGATAGAACAACTTGACCCTTGACCCTAAGCTTCTAGCCTTGCTCCCTTTCCACCTGGTCACCTGGACACACAGTATGTCTACCTTCCTCTTCAGCATTAAGTCAACCAGCTACCTGTCATTGTTCCTACATTCAAAGTTCCTACTCTCAGTCCTATACTCTTGGTATTCCATTTCTCTCTTTTCCTGCGGGCACAACTCCCTCCTCTCCTTCTTCGACCAACAGTAGTCCATTTTCCACCGGCACCCTGTCAGTCAACAGCGCCGATGGCAATCATTGTTAACTCAGGCCTCAACCAATCCGGTATGAGATTCAGAGGTTTGATTCGCATATTTGTTTTGGCAAAAATGTTACGTCTGATGCCCTTCATGACCCAACCCTCTGTATTTATCCGGGCTTGGGACCGGCAGACACTGGCTTGTGTCCCCTTGTTGCTAGATGTGGCTACTACTACTACTACTACTACTACTACTACTACTACTACTACTACTACTACTACTACTACTACTAAATATCTTGAAAATAGTTTGTAGTTTCAAATTAAAACTAGTTCAAAGTCACCTGCCAGATAACAGGAGGCCTGACAACACAAAATGCAGAAGAGTTTTGGTGGGGTAAGTGGGGGAGTGGGTGCACACTGTACACCCATTTCTTCCAGTTTGTGATTTTTTTTTTTTTTGTATACGAATTAGGCATTGATATTCAGCACCGTCATTTTAAAATCTGAATGATTTAGTATAAAGCGTTGTTGGACACATTATTTTAGCATCAGAAACATATTCACATTGTTGTTTGGTTGTCTGTCTTAGAAATGTCTGAGATGTCTGCAAAATAATTTGCATAAATGTATATTGTCGTGCGGCGATACAGCAAGCAGGTGGAAAGTTGATAAAAGTTCACTCAGCCAGATGCAGGAAGGGTATCGTGAGTTTTCTTTATTTGAAGTTGATATCAGTTTTCTCCAGGCCCCAGGTAACACTGCTCTCCAGGTTGTCCTTTGTCCCTCTTCTTCCTCCTCGAAGTGACTGGCTCAGGCTGGCTTTAAAGGTGCTTCACCTGAGCTTCTGGCCAATCAGGTCCCAGCGGCAATTGGCCATTCCCAGGTGGTTGCAATCACCTTCTCAGAGTTAATTAGTGGTCGCCCAACTCAACTGTTTTGGATGGGGAGAAATGTGCACCTTTCTCCCATCCAAAATCCATGAAACACGAAATTATTTAACATTTCTTTTAGCATCATGTCATCATTCACCCCCTCTCCTCAGAGTTCAGACATTCTTGTCAAATAATCAGCAATAACATTTGTTGTCAGGGCAGAGAATGTCATATGTGACAGGTCCTATTCTCCTAGTCACAGCGTATGGGCCCTGCCACTTTGCCAGTAGCTTACTTGATCCCATATGCAACAATATTAACACCTTCTGTCCAGGGTGCCAATCTCTCCCTGATAAATTCTTGCCGTTATTCTCGCTGGAGATCCTCTTCCAGCTCCTGACGTTCTGCATCTTCCGTTTCTTTCTGGAATTCTGGGTTCAGAAACCATGGGAATTGCAGCTTGTCTTAGATGATGAAACTGTGGAGGTTGGGCATGTTAGGTAACCCAACTTGGGAGTTTGTTGAGCGGGAGGAAGGTTCGTTGGCCTGGATGTTCGAGAGTTAGCTCCCTGGGGCTGCGGTCCCAGAGGAGAATAATGTTGACTAGATCGACTGTCAAATGTCCATTCTTACTTGTTGGGTGCATCTGATCTCGAGATCTGTTCAATCAACATCAGCTCTTGTCTGAGTCTTAGGCTTCACCACTGGTTCCATCTCACTCTGCTCAGTTCCATCCTTGGCTTGGCAACTGTCAGACGCCTCATGGAAAAGAAGAACGGCATCTTCTTGGGGCAACTCAAGCTTCTGTTTCCTTGATCCCCTTCAGAACTCTTCAGTCCAGTTTGGTTGGCCCGTGCTACACAACTTCTTACTCGTCCCACCTTCTTCCTCTCGGCTTCCTCTTATCTTTTCCACTTCAGCAAGGCGTAACGATCCCACCTTCTTCATGCAGGGTGAAACGATCCCACCACTGCCACCAATTGTCGTGCGGCGATACAGCAAGCAGGTGGAAAGTTGATAAAAGTTCACTCAGCCAGATGCAGGAAGGGTATTGTGAGTTTTCTTTATTTGAAGTTGATATCAGTTTTCGGCAGACCCCAGGTAACACTGCTCTCCAGGTTGTCCTTTGTCCCTCTTCTTCCTCCTCGAAGTGACTGGCTCAGTGCTTCACCTGAGCTTCACCTGAGCTTCTGGCCAATCAGGTCCCAGCGGCAATTGGCCATTCCCAGGTGGTTGCAATCACCTTCTCAGGGTTAATTAGTGGTCGCCCAACTCAACTGTTTTGGATGGGGAGAAATGCGCACCTTTCTCCCATCCAAAAATCCATGAAACATGAAATTATTTAACATTTCTTTTAGCATCATGACATATATATTTGTGTATAAAACATGTCATTTCACAATACACTTTCTTCCTGCGTTTTGGTTCGCACAAAATAAGTGAGTTGTGTGCAATCAGCCCATGTTTACTGCTGATTACTCAAAATGGGCTAAGTTGGACAGATTCATTGATTTATTTTTTTGTGATGAAACTGAAATCTTTCATGAGGTAGTTTCTGAGTTTACAGAGTCATAAAACTCATTCTGAGAGCCAAGAAACATCAGTCAATGAATTTTCTTAATTGGCTGCCGATCAACAGGTTGTCTTTTTTTTGTTCAAAAGAGTGAAGAGGACTGAGGCTGGCCAGCTGGCACGAGACGAGACATCTTACCTTTGAGGTCCAGGTTGCGAGCTCCATTGGAGTGCTGCGTCACGGTGCGCGAGTCGATCTTGAGTGTGTGGACGTTGTTGGCATCCCGGGACACCACCACATTGTGCCACTGGTTGTCGTTGAGCGGCTTGTCCGAGTTGCCTTTCATTAGCGACGGGCCGTTGCCAAGGTCAAAGACATAGTGGACGTACCTTTGGGAGGGGGGAGGGAGGCGGGAACAAGGACAAAGATGATGATAATGAAGATGGTGCTTGTCTGTGTGTGTGTGTGTGTGTGTGTGTGTGTGTGTGTGTGTGTGTGTGTGTGTGTGTGTGTGTGTGTGTGTGTTTGTGTGTGTGTGTGTGTGTGTGTGTGTGTGTGTGTGTGTGTGTGTGTGTGTGTGTGTGTGTGTGTGTGTGTGTGTGTGTGCGTGTGTGTATGTACGTTTGCAAGGGTGGTTTTCCAAATATAATTCAGCCGGTGTCCTCGGTGGCCCGTTACGCCGCACCAATTTGTCCAGAGGCGGTTTATGATGGATGACGCGTCACTCTAAATTCTTAATAGCTCCTTATATTCCATCGCCCATTTTGTTTATGTTTTATTGAAACTATACATCCTCTGCTCGTCAGCTTCTGCATGAGGGAGTCGGCCTGTACATTTGTGTCATTCTGTCGATCTTTGGTTGCAAATTTTCTGTCTTTACACCTTGTGGACATTTTGGAATATACCATACTGTTATTTTCTGCACTAAAAGTCGCACGTAAAAGCCTTCAATTTTTTCAAAAGCTGACCATGCTCCTTATACAGTAATCCAGTGCCCCTGATACATGGAATGAACTGATAAAGTGAGTTTAACGTGTTTCTTTTGTGTGTTTACAATTGAACAAGGTTGGTCATATTGTGAATATGGACATTAACACCTGAACAACTTTGAGTTATTATGCTATTATTTGAGTTATTGTTTTGCACTATTATGAGTTGCACTAATCTACCGTAACAGCATTAGAATGTTTTTTATGTGTTTACTGAATGGAGGGAAAGTTCCTCCCACCATGAGATAAAAATGCCGTACTACATGTTATAAGTTGCTGTTATTTAAATATACCGTATTTTCCGATGTATAAGGTGCACGATACAGTTTTACTTTTCTTTAAAAGATGACACTGCGCCTCATACGCCGGTGCGCTTTATGTAGGTTTTAAAATACACCATTCTTTGGGGGTGCGCCTTAGAGTCCGGGGCACCTTTTATACTGTGAGACTATGGTAAGACTAAAACTTTATCTTGGAGAAAATAAAGCAGTTGTTTATTCATTTTGCGAATAAATGGGGTTGTCAGAAAGTGAAGGTGCACCTTATAATGTGGTGCGCCCTATAGTGCGGAAAATACATGACTTTTAATGTAATTTTTACTTCATAAATGCAGCCCTTGAATAAGAAAAGAAAAAAATTCATTAACTCATTCACTGCCAGGCATGTGCAAAAATCTGTCCACTCCAGTGCCAGGGTTTTTGCTATTGTCACTCGAATTCCAGGACCCAAAGAATATTGAGTTTTAAAACTACATCTACATTCAATACAGCGTTCGAAACCGTAGACTCTCTTCTTTCGTCAGAAAAAAGAACGAGTTAATTCCGAAATTATATGGGGCTGGGGGTATATGAGCTTGAAATGAGTGTGGCTGTTCAAACAACAATGCAATACATACATATCGGTTTATATAGCGCTTTAACAACAGCTGAAGCTGGAACAAAGCACTAACAGGAAGGGAAAAAACACCGCCAGAGACGATGGCCAGCGCCTTATCGGCACCCAAACAAACAAACAAAAACACATTTGGGAATGCCGCTCTATGTCATATTTTCAATTCCCGAATAAATTCATGAATGGCAGTGAATGAGGTAAGAAGAAACTCCCGGTGAGTAACTTCAAAGTTGTTTTTGAATTTTTGCGTGTAGCCAAAAATGTCCTTTAAATAAAACTATAACATTGCGGAACAACTAAATATTAAACACTATCGTGTTGAATTTTAAAACTAATAATTGGCACGCCATTTACAAAATTGCACTTTTTTTCCCACATCCACATGAAATTTCCTTCTCCGCAGTGTATCAGATCAGTAATATTCCAATGATGAGCTGTATAAGTTTCAGAACTACTCTAGCAAGTCCAATTCATCCCAAAATGCAGTAAATGTAAGGAAATAAATGCAGCGTGTTCCCTAAACACCCATTTGAGTCTGCTTGGCGGTGGCTTTATTGAGCAAATATTTTAAGATTTGGGGCTATTTTGGTCGATGGATTCAGAATGAGTGCAGCGCCAAAATCCGCGCCGGCTCTTTGTCTTTATAACGCTGCTAAATAGGAAAGAGGAGGAAGCAAAAAGCCTCTTCCTGAGTGTCATTATAAAGAGCTTTATGAGGGGGGTTGAAGGGGGTGGGGTTGCTTTCTATTGAATTCGCCCTTGAATGCATGCTCACCCTTTGACCAGTTCCACAACAATGAAGTCACTCCCGTCACCGGAGTTGAAGAGCAGCAGGCCGTCGGGCGTGGTGGTTTTAAATTGGAAAAAGAGGTGCATGGAGGCGTACGCTTGCAGCGTGGCCAGCGCCAAGTAGCTGCCTTTGCTTCGGAACGTCACCGGGTCGGCAATGATGTGGCGCATGCCGAAACGGGCGTTGAGCTCGCAGTAGGAAATGTCGCCGTTCTTACACTGGTCAAGGTAGGGCACGCCGTTGAAGGCGAGACCCTGAAGGTGGCCAATGAAGTTGGATGGCACCACCGAGATGAAGCGGCGCTCCGTCATGATGCCCGTCTCGATGTTGTGGAACTCCAGACGTGTGTGGGCGCCGGTCATCTGGCCTGGAAAGCGGAACGGTGGCGATGAGGGGCTTATAACCATCATTCATTTAGGGGAGATCAAATAATGGTGCCGAGCTGCTGCGCATGAGGCGACAGAAGGTGTCTGGGGAAATATGACGCTTCGCGGTATGCCGTCGTAATTATATAAGTTCTACCAGGGTGAACATTGAATATATCGCAATATTTACTTTCATTTGCACTGCAGGAATTGAGATAAACAGAGAATAATGCAGGGATATGATTATGACCGTAAAATGTTCTGGATAAGTCCCCCACCACACACACACACACACACACACACAAATGTATACATATATATTAAAAAGTACCATATTTTTGCACACCTAAAAGCATTCAATTTTGTCAAAACTGGATATTGTATTGCAAACCTTATTTTATTGTATTGTATTGTATTGTATTGTATTGTATTGTATTGTATTGTATTGTATTGTATTGTATTGTGGTTAACATGGGACAATTTGAAATTTTGGTTCGGACTTTAGCAAGTACGTACGTATCATGGAATTTCACAAGTTTGATTTGCTTTCGCGGGCCGAATAAAATATGGTGGCGGGCCAGATTTAGCCCTCGGGCCTTGACTTGACAACTGTGATCTTGTGGATGCTTAACACAAATGCGATTGTGGCTTCTATTTACCTCACTATATGTTGTGCCTTTTTGTTCTGTTGAGACGCCATTAACTAAGATACAGTAAAGTCTCGTTATATCGATATTCAAGGCCGAAAAATATCGATATAACCGGGACTATCTATATATCTGACCCTGCTTGCATGTAATTTTCTCCGTGCGTGCTTAGAAATAGTATCGATATAACCGGGACTATCGATATATCCGATATCGATATAACGAGACTTTACTGTATTTTTAACGTCAAATTCAAAATGGTGTATAATACACCCCTGGATGTATTTTATTTTATTTTATTTTTTGGGGTGGTGGAGTTGTATTATGCGGCGGATTTTATGCTAGCCTATATTGAATTGGCTTATGTTGTGCAGTGGTTATACAGAAATGACAATTAAAAGTTCCGGATTTGACTTTTTTGGCCTCATAAAGCAGACGGATCTTGACCGGGTCATCCATTGCTCGCGGACACATCGCGCCTGATCCATTTCCTTCATTGAGCTCAACAATTTTCCCTTTGCCTCTGACCTTATCCCAAGCTGCAGTCCTTTGCCCAAGGCCACAATATGTGACTGCCTCATCTTTGTGATCTTTCACCCTCCCACTTGCTATTTTGTTGGCAGCTCTACCGCCCAATACACCTCAGAGTTTTCGATCCAGCCGAGACGTTTTAAAAATACATGCTTTTTCTTTCTTTCCGCCAACAACTTTTCTTCAGGCGCCACTAACCTTCCACGGTGACGTTGTCCACGGAAAGCTGCAGGCTCTTGCCTCGTCGAACCACCTTCACCGTGTGCCACTCATTATCGTTCAGCTTCTGGCCCGCAAATAGTGTTTCGGGTCCTTTGCCTGTGGACGAGCAGGGAAGTCAAATAACGGCATTGTCAGAGGTGCTGTGTAAATAAGTGAGTGTGTGTGTATTTGTGTGTGTGGTGTTCTATCAACAAGCATTTTATTTTATTTTTTGGTTCAGCTGTGTGACTTGCGGTCACAGGTGGCGGCAGGAAAGAGGTAGTGGCACAGACATACGTCAGGGAAAGCTTATTCAAGCACCGCGATGTAACTGCCGGGCATGTAAGGCCAAGCGATAAAAGGTTGACGTTTGCTCTGAGGGACGGTTTGATGCTTCTAACAAGACAGTTAAAAACACAAAGAGCGGTTCAAATGGAAGTAATAGGCCTTAACCTTGGTCAAGTTGCTGGATAGAAGTCAGCACCGCAAATGCCTTCTGAGCCTGACAGATGGTCTCATCAAAGCCGATAAATATGCACATGCCGCTTGGGGCGTTTCATTTTGTTCATGAGTAGCTTTTCACCTCGAGGTGATGACCCAAAAGCTGACAACCCCGAACCCCCCTCAACCCTGCTATGCATCCACCTGTGGAAGTATTTAAACACAAACCAAAAGCTTCAAATGGGAATAGAATAACAAAAAAAAAGATTTTAGACGGGGTAATTGAGGCAATTTGATGCCGGATTCACTGAATTTGGACTTCAGTCTTGAAATAACATCTGCATTTTTCTTTCTATCCATTGGTTAATTGGACCAATAGGTGAAAGAGGTTGATGACAGTTGGACTTTATTAAAAATGTATTTCCTTTGATGATTTCCTTCAACCTGGAAAATAAATACAATTGTGACTTCCCGAGTGGCATCAATTAGTTTTTGTACACAACACGCTGGCCTTATGGTGATCCCGAGAACCATTTCAGGTTCAAGAGCAGATGTGCCAAATTTTAAGATCAACTTTTTCTACCAACCATCCTCTCGTGATCAACATGCACCCACTTGGACACACATTCTATAAATGAGCAACAGTCATAGAAGAACTCCAAGATGGCGCCCGAGTAGGCAGCCGCCAGCAAGTGCTCTCGATGGATTGTTTTTCAGCATTTTTGGCCATGATATTAATCAAGGAGGAGACTGTGTTGAGCGGATGTGCCTTTTTGGCAGCACAAATATTCCAGCACCGTTTTTGATTGGGAAGAATGTTGGTGCCATTTTACTGTCATCGTTGAACAGCTCTGGGGCGATTGTGCTTTTTTGCACCTGTCATAAGCAGCATTTTCACAGCCCCGCTTTGTACAAAAGGTCGGTGCTGTTGGACAGTCTGTGGCTGGATGGATGCATGGCTTGACAAGCCTGCGGCTTGGAATTGAAGCGGATTGACGTGGGACAGGAAATGTGAGACGTTTCGTCAATGGAAGCTACAGCTTTGTGTTTGCTTTCAAAACTTAGCTTGTTTCAGATGTGCACATTGATCCACTGGTGAAAAGTACGCTTAGATTCTCTCCTTTTTCATCTACAATTTTTTAATATATATATATATATATATATATATATATATATATATATATATATATATATATATATATATATATATATATATATATATATATATATATATAATATATATATATATATATATATATATATATAAATGAAATGTATTATTATCATCATTATTATTATTACAATTGGTTCATACAACAAGAAAGCACTTAAGATTGAATGACTGTTCATGTCTTTGTGTTGTCATATTACTATATTTTGTTATTTAGTTTTTTTGTTCTTTTGACTTCAAGATGGCGCTATGGGAGTGGCTACATTTCCTGCAGCTCTTGTATTTTGTTTTTTTAATTCTTCCTTTTCTTTCCTCTTTGTTCCGTAACTTTGCTGCTGTGAAATGTAAATGTATCCACTGCATGACTAATAAAGGCTAATTCAATCCAATCCAATAACATCCCCTATCAATTCAACACAAAATTTTATCAGTTTGTGCACTGCCTACCTCGGTGGGAGGCCTGAAATGGATGCATGTGACGCATATTTGCAGCCTGTTAACGAACATAGTTCAGGCGTACTGTTTGAAAATGCTTCTCTCGGCTCTCCAGATTCAAATTCTTCACCAGTGCCATCCGTGAAACGTGAAACGCAGATGAAACAAACTCAGAAAGTGAATAACAATAACAAAATAAAACAATGTAGCTGGAATAGCTCTGATTTCAAGCTGCAATTACAGGCTACTGGGCGCTACCAACTTCTGGTGACGTACAGTACATGACGCGTTACCGTTGGTTAAAAGTGAGCAGCTTTATTTTATTTGTGTCTTAAATGTTTCCCAGTGCTTTTAAATAACCCCCTCACTGAAATAAGAACTTCGTCCTGAGTTGACATGTTTCAAACTCCACTTAAAGGACAACCAACAGCATTTTTTTTTGTTTCCCAACTGACATTAGAAAAACGTTTTATAGCATCTAAAATACCCAAAATCTATATTATTATTATTATTATATGATATTTTTAGTCAAATGCAAAACACCAATAAAAATGATTTAAAGTGTCCCAAAACTACTTAAAAATGACCTCAGAAATGGCGAGTTTCAGAAGGTCTCGCCCCCTTGTTCGTGACGTCACACCAGTACGTCGTGCCCTGCTCTCGAATAAAAACAATGGCTTCAGATTCGGAGAAGAGGCTTTCTTGTTACTCATCCAGTTAATTAGTTATTTAAATAGTTATGAAGAGGAAAGCATAAATATTTGTAATCGATTAAAGAAGTACTTCCGTATCAATTGAGCCATCAGCACTCATTTGTAGCATCCCGGAAAATGCACAAGATGGCGCCCAAGCTCCGCTGGAAATGGGCTGATTTGTCTGCTGGGAATTTGTGTCGACTCGTATCAAATAGTAGTCTTGGTGCAACACACAAGGATTCACCATCGCGTTATTTATTTGTTTTCCTTCTATTTTTGCCATCAACACGGATCAACACGAAGGTTTCAGACCAAACAAAGTACCCAAAATGCATTGTGTGTTGCTTTCTCGGTCAAAAAGGGGCGTTCCAGACGTGATGTCAGGTCAGGCATTGTCATCAACTCGAAAACAAGACGTCCTGAATATTCAGCGCGGGCCTTAAACCGTAAAATATAGCTATATGCCATGGAATCTCTGTAAAACACGCTCAGTAGAAGTCATTTGAAGTGATTTTACAAATTATGGACACAACTTGTCTGAGGGCGTCGGTTGTCCTTTAATTTTATACTTGTGTATTTAGTTCATCCACAGCCTGTTTTACTACCACTAGTTATTTCTTCTGCCCCCTCCTCTACAAGATCTCAAGTGGGCCATCTTCTGTGAAGCGTTGCTATGGAGATATCTGCATCAACCATGCGGGCACGTCTTTGAGGAGGACCCATTTCTCACCAAACAGCGTCTTTCTGCAGCACTTAAGAGTGAACACCATAAAGGAAAACATTTTACCATGTCCAAATTCACAGATTGGATCCTTGGAAGCCTGCATTTTTGGCTACATGACGTCTTTTGTGGCATGACTTGACCACATTCAAATTTCCAATTAACCTTGTCTAAGGAATTTCTCCAGTGTGAGACAAAGCAAAGTTGTCACATCCTCATCAAATTTGCTTTGTCTTAAAAATTGTCATTCTAGAGTTAGGAGGTCGGCTGCGATGCGCCTGACATGGGGCGTCATGCAGCTGAAAATGTGGCATCTTCTCAAAGTTTAATACCCCCCTCCCAGACGTTGTATTTATTTATTTTTATTTTATTTTATTTTTTATTCATTTTTATCTATTCCCAATGAAATTCTTTTGTGCTGAAGGGCGATATTTAAAATCGAACTTGACTTTTTGATAGTGAACCGCAATGTTTGTATGTATGATGAATACTGTACTATTAGTACAGTATTCATCATTCCGTGTACTATGATGGAAAGCAAGGGAGTCAAACTATTTTTTTTTCCACATTGTAGTTACGGTTTATGAATTTGGGGAAGCCATTAGAATGCTACAACCCCTCCACATATTACATACACTCACACAAATTACATCACAACAAATTAATAAGTAACTAGTTTTCAAATCTGAAGTCAGAAATAATGACTGTTATTGTGGTTTACATGGGACAATTAAAAATGTTGATTCGGACTTTAGCAAGCATCATGGCACTTGACATGTTTGATTGGCTTTCCCTGGCCGAATAAAAAAATGTGACGGTCCAGCTTTTGCCCCCGGGCCTTGATTTTCACACCTGTGCTTTAAAGAACAACCGATGTCTCCGGACAAGTTGTGTCCATAATTTGTAAAATGGTTTCAAATGACTTCTACTGAGTGTATTTTAATAAGATTCCACCGCATATAGCTATATTTTACGTTTTAAGACTCACGCTGAATATTCAGTCTTGTTTTTGAGTTGGTGACAAGTCCGTATGTGACGTCATGAACGGACGCACCCCCCCCCACCCCCCGACCGACAAAAAGACACATTGTAGCAGTCCTTCATCACGTCAATGTATTTTGCTCTACTGTTTGTCTGAAAACCTTGATGTTGCACCCAAAAGCTGCCAGAGGAGGGCGTCCAAGCTCCATGGAAGGAATCAGCCTGTGGAAACGGGCTGATACATTTCTCACGGGAGCTGGTCTCCATTTTTGGGTGTGACATTCCCCCCCGCCCGTTTGCCTCAAAATGGCACGGAAAAAAATATTTAATCGATTGCAAACTTGTATGCTTTCCTCTTCAGAACTATTTGAATCATATTCATAACTGGATGTGTACCAAGAAAGCATATTTTCCGAATCTGAAGCCATTGTTTTGATTCTTCAGCAATGCAAGACTTCTTGGCGTGACGTCATGAACTGGGGGCGGGACTTTCTGACAATGCCCAATTCACAGCTCAATTTTTTGCAGATTTTGGACACTTTAAGTCATTTTTATTGGTGTTTTGCATTGGAATAAAAATATCATACTGCGTGTTTTGGGTATTTTAGATGCTATAAAACGTTTTTCTGATGTCAGTTAAGAAACAAAATGTGACGTCGGTTGTCTTTTAAGGGATAGCAAGCTAGCCTCTAAACTCCTGTTACTCTATTCCCGCCAACTTCTAACAAGCAAAATGATCCGCATGCGTATTCCCAGCCTAATCAGCATGAATATTAATACTGACTGCTGTAATGTGAAGCAAAATGGCCTGCAGGCATGCACTCGCGAGCTGGGCCCCTCACCTTGTTTGTTGTGAACCTCCCCTGCCTACCCCACGTTGCAGTGCTGATTTCCAACCACAAAGCAAGCAACATGCTCATTCAGTACTGCCCCCGAGTGGCGTCAAGGAGTTAAGCCACCGGCTACGAGGGCTCCCAAGTGTCAAGCCCGCTTACGGCAGATGGGTCGGTTCTGCATGGTGTCACGCGAGGCGAGGCTGAGAGAGTGCCAGGCGCATAACACACTGTATTACAATTTCGGAAGATTCAAATTGGATGGGCAGAAGGCGAACGCATGGACATGCGCACGCACGAAACCGGGGAGGTTAATAGCCGTTTAGTCCTCGCACCCTTCACGCGTGATTACGGCGGGGTCGGCCGGTGGTGAGGCAGAGGCTAAAACAACCTGCCCGCCCATTTTGTACGCAAATCGCGTTCACTCCCGAAGAAGTGTGTCCTCAGTTGAGAGTACGGTGAGAGTCATGCATATAAAGATAGACCTCATCAGATTGACAATGCGCTTTGACAAACGATGGATCAATGGTGCTCTTTTCAAGAAGGGTTTTGTCAATAAATAACAATCTTGGGCATGTCAGTACAAGAGGTACGACATGGCAATGTGTCACAGTTCTTCTAAAAAATGGAATTCGTGATATTACCAATGCTTTGCTGATGATAAATAATATAACCTGCATGTGTTGTCACATTGTGTCAAAGTATTTGTTGCTTTTAGGGTGACGACACCTCAAGGCTATCTCTTAGCTTGTTGGTTTCTTTGTTTGATAGCATTAAGCTAATCTGACTTTTAGAAGCAAAAGTATGTGGCTGTTTTTTTTTTTTACAAGAGGGAGTCATTGTCCTTGTTTTATTTTTACTTTAAGAGCAAATCGTGTCTCTGAATGGCAGTGAGCTGTGTTTTTCTTATATCTTCACTATATTCTGTAAGGTGATTGTAGTGGAACAGAAACGAACAAAAAGCAATTTAAAAATAAATGCTATCAATGTAAATAAAACTGAAAACTAATCAAAAACGATCAATGCAATGCATTGATTGGAGCGGGGAAAATCTAAAAGGAATACTAAAAATAAAAAAGTGTGGAAAAACTCATTTCAAATAAATACATAATTAAAATTGATGGAATCGGAATAAATTCTAATGAAGAAACTGAAAATAACTGTTGCTTGCAATTCGAAAAAACTGAATAAATAAATGATTTTACCCAAATAATCTGTGAGTCATCTATGTATATAATCTAATACAGTGATACCTCGGCTTTCGAACGCTTTAGCTCACGATCATTTCGCTTTACGAACATATTTTTCGTCAGATGAACCAAACCACACAGCGCCAATGTGGCTGACGTACACGTTTTCGGCAGATGAACACCAAACCATACAGTCGAACGGCGCCACAGTGGCTGGCGGACTAGTATTCCACATCCACTTTCTTTGAGTGTTCTCAGTGCAGACGTGGTTTGTTATCGAATGGAATACTTTTGCTATTATGGGACCGAAAAAGACCCCAACCACAGGCTAGTGTTAAGACGAAGAGGACACAAAAGAAAATTACGGTCGAGCAGAAGAAGGAGTTCATCAAACGAAACATGGACGAGGTGTGCGTTTGTGTGACTTAGCATCCCAGTACCAGTATGCGAAGTTGACCATTGCTACGTGTGGCTAAGGGTGTTTCTGTGTTTTCTAAGCAACAGTCTCCGGCGACAGAAGAGGTTGAAGAACTTTGGATGAACGAAAAGCAGCTAGCAGGGGACACTGTGTGTGAGGGTATTATAGCCGAGAAAGTACGTCAACTTCACTCCGATAACATCAAGAAAAAACTACATCGTTGACCATCACAAAGGTAAATAAAATGACTTTATTACACAATACAGTTTATTTCTTTAATTACAACACAACAAAACATTTATTATACATAAAATAAGGTATATTTTGTGTAGTTTTAAGGCTTATTTAGTAGAAAATTATGTTTTATGGGGACATGGGAACGGATTATTCTAATTTTTAATGGTTTACCTATATATATATATATATATATATATATTTTTTTTTTTTTTTCTTTTCCTTTCGGCTTTTCCTTACAAGGGGTCGGCCGCCACAGCAAAGCAGTGTCCTCCATCTTTAGAGGTTTGATCCGCATGTTTGTTTTGGCCAAGCTTTTACGTCGGATGCCCTTCCTGACACAACCCTCTGTATTTATCCGGGCTTGGGACGGTCACAAGAAGACTTATGTCCCTTTGTGGCTACAGAACAAGCAACACGCTCAGTAAAAGGCTCCCAAACACAAAATGGTCACGCCAACATTCAAAAAAGCAAAAACTATACTCACCATTTGATGACAATGCTCTGATCTTAGCATGAAATTGGCATGTCTTTCCCTATATTACATCACAAAAAGGACTTCAAAGTCTACGTTTACAGCTCATTGATGGCTACTACATCTCTACTTAAAGGACAACCGACACCTCTGGACAAGTTGTGTCCATAATTTGTAAAATTATTTGAGAGTTTGAATTCAAAACCAATTATCATACATGTTAAGTCTCGCGATTTGGTCGGGACACTCCCAATTTTGACAACAATACTCACAATACTCACTCTATAAGGCAACTATACATTCGTAACATCGATTCTCTTCCCACCTTCAAGTCCCATCTCAAAACCCACCTATTTAAAATTGCATTTTCTGTGTAGCTCTCTCTTGTTTCTATTTATAATTGTATTTTATTTATTGCGTTCTATTTGTGATTTTTTTCATCTGTGCTGTATGTCATGCATATTAGCATATTTGACAATAAAGCTGACTTTGACTTTGACTTAATTTAATTTATTATAGTACCTATGCTTGTCTGTGACTGAAAAGTGTCCTTGAGAGCTTTGAAAGGCGCTTAAAATGTAATGTATTATTATTATTATAATACAATACAGACAGTTCATTTGTCAGGTGAAACAAACGAAAATGTAAAAATCAAAATACAAGTTTATACTAATTGAATGTATAAATAAACAATCGAAGTATTTTTGTGTTTTATTTACTTATAATTTACACTTTTGTAATGCTCACATTATTTCAGCACGCACCACGGAGTCGTGAGTAGGAAAATCTCACGATTTATGATTTCTGAAATTTAAGATGTATAAATTATGGGGCCCTCCTCATTTGTTAATAGTAAAGGTTGTGCGTGTTAATGTTTACCATCAACAACAATGTGTGAATTTAAGAACAAAGATGTAGCTAGTCATTTGGGAGACCAAGCGAAACTCAGTTGTGGTGGCTTCAACAGTTCTGGCATGACAATACTATATATATATATATATATATATATATATATATATATATATATATATATATATATATATATATATATATATATATATATATATATATATACACACACACAGTGGGTCACCAGAAAAACATAGTTTTCTACTTTCTAATTTTCTAAGCCTTGAACTACACAAAATATACCATATTTTATGTATTATAAATGTGCTTTAGTATTATGATTAAAGAAATAAATACAATAAAGTCATTTTATTTACCTTTGGATGGTCGTTAATGGCTTGATGGAATGGAGTGTCGGATTTCCTCAGCATTAAACACTTGATGAGGAACATAGGCTTCTTTTACCATCTTGAGGAATGATCCCTTGTAGGTGCTTTCTCTGTGATAATTGTATCTAGTTCTTCATCAATTGTGATCTGTTTAGCTGGGTTGATAGCTTTCTGCATCAAGTGTACAAATGACTTGTGCGGATTATTTGTGGAGCCTGATTGATGGGATATTTTAACTGTTTTCTATCCATTTCTCACTATTCTCACACTCTCAAACTTTGTTTTTTTTTTTTGAAGCTCTGTCATCTCCCTTTCGTGTGTGTGTTTTCTCACTCTCTCTCTGTCTGCCTGTCTCTTTAATCTTTAACCCCCCCCCCCCCACTGCTGGGTGCAATCATGCGGCTTTAACCGAGGACGGTATTATGTTTTTTGGAGAACGGCCTCACTCTTTCTGTCTGTAACCCGGTAAGGTAAAATTGTCATAAATGTAACGTTCGTAACCCGAAATGTTCGTAAACTTTCACTGTGTATATATATATATATATATATATATATATATACAAACACACACAAACACACAGTATACTAATAAACACAAAATCTATTTTTTTAAACAATGCTCCATCAGTCAGAGGAAACTCACGCGCCCCTCTGGAAAATGAACAAACCGCACAAAACAACATTTGTGAAATCAAACGCATGTCCTTCCGGGCAAACACCTGCTTGGCTAAAATGGGACGTCGCCATGCTCTGTGAAAACGATTCTGGAAACCTCGGCGGTCAAATGTTTGCATTAATGACCAGCCACTCTTGTGAACCGACTGCCAGAGTTTAATGAGCCTCGTTTCAAAAGTTGGATTGGTTTGAATTTACAGGCAGGTACGTTTTCAGTCAGGCCAAATCGGATGACTACATGGAGGCAACAGCGCGGCCAGCACGACTGACCAATTGGCACTGGCGCACACACATTCACATGCACACATTTTTTTCACTGACTTTTTACTGCTGTGCACGAGATGCTTTGAGAGGGTTGAGAGTACCAGCAAGTGACCCATGAGGACTTGTTACATGTGGTTTTTTTGTCCCCTTATCCCCCCTCCATTTCCTCTTCTGCCACTAAAAGCAAAAGCCTACAATGGTTACGTAAGGCTACACAAGTTAATGTGCTGTTGTCTTAACAAAAGACAGTAGTTACGCGGTGCAGCTAGAAAGCCTCCATTTTGACGATAATGCCATTTGGCTCCTATCTTAAGATATCACATTTTCCATCTCGGGCAAATTGCTGCCGGTCTAATGAAAAGCTTGGTGCTGTGTGTGTGTGTGTGTGTGTGTGTGTGTGTGTGTGTGTGTGTGTGTGTGTGTGTGTGTGTGTGTGTGTGTGTGTGTGCGTGTGTGTGTGTGTGTGTGTGCGTGTGTGTGTGCGTGTGTGTGTGTGTGTGCGTGTGTGTGTGTGTGTGTGCGTGTGTGTGTGCATGTGTGTGTGACTGTGTGTGTGTGTGTGTGTGTGTGTGTGTGAGTGTATGTGTGACTGTGTGTGTGTGTGTGTGTGTGTGTGTGTGTGTGTGCGTGTGCGTGTGCGTGTGCGTGCGTGTGTGTGTGTGTGTGTGTGTGTGTGTGTGTGTGTGTGTGTGAGTGTGCGTGTGTGTTTGTGCATAAAAAAATAAACAAGTAAAATATTAAAAACACACATACAGCACATACATGGTGATAAACATTGTTTAACATATTCTTGAACATTGTAAAATAATTATCGATAGATATATATATACAGTAGATATATTTGGGAGGTTGTGATTGAATATGAGGGGGTCGGACTGGCAGACATTTTTGATTGAGCATCACTTGGCAAAATAAATGTCAGGGATATTTCCGACGTGCAAACGGCTGCCGCCACAAGACATTCTTAGCAGTGCTCGGTGAACGCAGGGAATTAATCCGACTTCACCCGCCGCATAAATCCGACGTGATTCGTCATTTTAACGAAGTTTCCGTCTTGTCTTGTGATATGACGTGGATTTAAACAGCTCCCTTCTCCAGGTTATGGTAATGAAATCAAACCGTGTAAAAATTCCAAATAACATGGTCGTGATGGATAGATGGAGTGACACGACTGTGACGGAACATTACACCTCTGCGTTGAAAAGAAAAGTATAATAATAATAATAATAATAATAATAATAATAATAATAAGAAGAAGAAGAAGAAGAAGAAGAAGAAGAAGAAGAAGAAGAAGAAGAAGAAGAAGAAGACGAAGAAAACCTTTATTCGTCCCACAATGGGGAAAGCTGCAGTCCACAGTAGCAATTTGAAAGGGGGATGGACGAACAATACAAATCGAACCTCACCCCACCATGGCGATTTTGCTGTTTTATGAAAATAGCTTTTTTCACTCCCCTTTCAAACCATCTATTTTCTTTCGCGAAGATTTTACCTTGTTGTCGTCAAATGAGTGGTTGCTAGCTTTAGGTGCATATGTACTGCCAATTGAGGCCCACTAGTATTATCCTTGCGATGTTGATAAAGTCTTTTTTTTGAGAATTTGTTTATTTTATTTTTTTTATTCTCATACAACCGGCTTCTTGGGCAACATAGGCTTAGTTATGCTGATGAGGTGATACCAGATAAAATGGGGCAATCAGGCCAGTCGTAGACCTCATACTCAGGCAGGACAAATGAAGTAATCAGTCAGGACAATAGAAGTAATCAGTGTAGCCGCAGGGAGTAGTCCTCTGCTCCCCCAAACCTGAGGGCTGAGACCAATCATAGCAGAGTTTGGCACCGCCACATCTGGACAGTAGGGATATATATAGGGCCAAAACTACCAGCAAAATACTTTAGTTCTCTGACGAAGCATCTTGGATAAGAAGCCAAACGTCCGACACCTTCAAAAAAGTACAGTACCTTTTCAATAATATCTAACTTATACTTGGCTGCTTTTGCACTATGCTTTGGGAAATTATCCATCAGCACTGTGACGCACCGTTCAATGACTTCTTGGACTGAATATGATGAAATTATTTTTCTGAATTCACTTCACTCGAGAGGGGGTGGGGCAGGGGTCTCTACTCTTTATGTTTTAGTCAATATTATAAAATCTTATAAGATTTTGGCAACTCGACACAACACTGCCATGCTGGAATAGAAAAGAATGGTGGCCTTTTTCCTGACATTTATTGTTGAAAATATTGAACCGAGTGTATCAGATTCGTCTTTTTCCAGTTCCTGGATGGACGCGAAGGGCGGTAAATAGTGCTCAAAGGCTCGTCTTACTCTGACCCATCAATGAATCTTTGAGGCTTGTTTTGATCTTTTCATTTTGGATTTTTCATCATACTTATCTTTTATTTGCTTTTGATATTTTTTAATCAGTCAGGTTAATTTTTTTTTAGAGCCGCTTTGTTCATTTGTTAGATTTTTGCCCATTAAAAAAAAGCGTTCCATTTTTGTTTGATTTTGTTTCCAGACAAGATTTTTCCTAATTTGTGTTTTTGAAATGATAATGGTAGTGTTTTATACCAGTTACCCTTAAATAAAGAAAAAGAAAAGTTGATATCATCCATTTTAGCAACTAAATCTTATTTTTTCAAAAGGCTCAGTGCCCTTCTGATGGCAAACGGATTTGACGGTTATTATGCAAGGAGTAATATTATCGGCCAACTTCATCGTGGATGGCCTGGAGTGGTGGGAGATCAAATGAGCATTAAATAAAAATGGCCGGCCTCCATTGGAGCCTTAAATTGCCTGAACAAATCAAAATCCACTCCGAGCACCTCCCCCCCCCAAAAAAAAAATATGTGACACACAAGTTGAAGTCAAATGTTGATGCGTGGACTCACTGCAACTTTTGCGCACATTGGGTGGGCAAGGATATCAATTGGTGAGATCTATGGGGGGATCCTGAGTTACCATGGTAACAATTGATACTCTCTCCCAGCATCAGCATCTTTGAACAACAGTCACTTTCCAGAAATAAAAACATGACACATTTGCTTTAATGGCGTGAATGAAAAAAGTGAGAGAGCGAGAGCAAAATAAATATTGATGAAATGGCAAACACGACAAATTTTGCACTCACTCCAAATTAGGTTCAACAAAGATCTGCCACGATGCAAAATGGCTGCCGAACACGCAAGGCGCCATAGTTGCATAAATGAAACATGGGTTGTGTGAACGTGAGTTTGATGATGATGTGGCTAAGTGACCGGCGGGGAATTTGTGCTGTTTGCTGGTAAATAACGAAGCTCATTGTATTGAAATGTTATTATAGTTTGCCTTTGTTGACATATGTGGGATTGGAGACATTCAAAATGTATTCAAATATTCGAGTTACATTTTTTTTTCAAGGTTTGCAACACTCTGAAGGTTGGTGCATCATCAGCAAATATCCTCACCCAAAAGAAAAACCAAACACAAACTACACCACACTTTCAAAATAAAAGTATAGCGAATTTAGCAGTCGCACACAAACTTTATTTGTGCTTGTTTATAGCCGGCAACGGTGAAATACGCCCAAACCTGCCCAAGAAAGCGAGCTTTTATTATCTCCAATGCTTTTATTTTGAAGGTCCAACCTCGTAATTGACGAAACCTTTTGTATTGTGAATTCAACTCCCACATCTGACAGGAGACCTGTTGTCCAATCGGGACCCGTCTTCGCCGACACACAATCACAACTCTAAGCTGATCGCTGTCCTCGCCTGACATCTAGCGGTTAACATGAGCGATGCATGCTTAGTGGTGCACTATTTGGCATCATCGATCGGAAGAAATACAATCAAGGGAAAGACAAACAAGTGTCTTTTCTTTTTTAAAAAACTCCCTCCTGCCCCCCCCCACTCTTGTCACCAAGCTGGTGGCCACCACCCTTTTCCTGCGAGACCTCATCTCACCGTGACACACACAAATAAAATAAAATCACCATGTTGTTATTCTGCCAGCGAGAGTCCTAAACAAGACCCTAAAAATTATTTACTTGTGTGTGTGTGTGTGTGTGTGTGTGTGTGTGTGTGTGTGTGTGTGTGTGTGTGTGTGTGTGTGTGTGTGTGTGTGTGTGTGTGTGTGTGTGTGTGTATGTGTATGTGTGCGTGTCTGCATGTTTTACACCACGGTAGTGTCAAATTGCCCTTTTCTGACACAATGTGTGACGTTAAAGGATGAACAGAATTTATTTTCGCTATTCAGTTAGAAAAATGCTTTTCTGTCTATCATTAAAAACGAGGCAAAGAGAAAAGGCATGCGGTTAAGAAAAATGTCTGCAGATTAATTGGGGGAGCGAAGTTTGCGTTGGTGGGGTCATAAATGAGTGGAACAGAAAAGGGCCAAATGCACGGAATTTAGTTAAGATGGAACGATTTTTGAGTCAGAAGAATGGAGAGAAGAACTTACTGAGACTACAGTCTATCCTGATACAATCTGGCGGGAAGAGAGAGTGCAATGGTGAGATCAAATCAAAAGAGCAAGCGACAGAGAAAGAGAGAGTGAGGGAGAGAGAGAGAGACAGAGTGAGGGAGAAATAGAGAGAGAGAGAGAGAGAGAGAGAGAGAGAGAGAGAGAGAGAGAGAGAGAGAGAGAAAGAGAAAGAGAGAGAGAGAGAGAGAGAGAGAGAGAGAGAGAGAGAGAGAGAGAGAGAGAGAGAGAGAGAGAGAGAGAGAGAGAGAGAGAGAGAGAGAGATTTTTACATCCTTCAAGGTACATTCTGCAGACAACCAAGTATTGCTCTGGGGCCACCATCCGGGGACGGCCCTGAGTCAGGATCACCCTTTCATTTCATCAGCCCCATGTCGCCAACGTGCGCCAGAAGGCAATATTGCACCATAGCGGTTCAAAATCCAGTGGGCCTTGTTTTTCATGATGATGGATTTATTGTATCAGGTGGGATTGAACTATTGTGGGCCTGAATTTTCCACTAGCCATTGTGTAAGGATGTAGGTATGTTTGAAAGTGTGCATTGCTGTCGTAACATGACGTCATTTGTGGCGTGATTGATGGCCAGTAAAAAAAATATGAAAAAAACGACATCAGGTCATTGTCATTCACGGTTAAAAAAAATCTGATTTTGCCATCAAAAGATATTTCTCAATCTTTCTTATTAGTTTTTAATATTTTTAAGATACATATTTGATTGTGATGTGTGCTACATTATTATGGATTCATTAAAAAAAATATCATAATTCTGTGTCATCTAGTCCAAATAACAAAAAAGTCAGATTTTGCCATTAAGACATTTCTCAGTCTTGCGTCTCAGTTTGTAATATTATTTTCATGATACATATTTTATTGTTATGCGTAATGATTTATAAATATAACTTAATTACAGTAAAGTCTCGTTATATCGATATTCTCGGCAGTCAGAAAAAATATCGATATATCCGATCCTGCGGCATGTAAATTTTCTCCTTGCGTTCATAGAAATAGTATCGTAATAAGCAGTACTATCGATATAACCGATATCGATATAACGAGACTTTACTGTATGTGTCATCTGGTGCCCAAAAAAAGGTTGGTGCACTTGCCTCCTGCAGCACCTTGGGGAACGCCAGAGACCCCAAAACAAACAGTGACAAGAAAGGGTGATCTGCACATCCCAGCCGCTTCATTCCTGCTGCACATGTTTGACAGAATACCGAGAGTAAAAAGCCTCAATTGGAGTATTATTTTCAACTACGCATTGACTTAAACGGTCATTGTCCTTGTCGCTACTTGACAAATTGCGCAAGTGCAGGCAAAAGCAGCTGAGTTGTAGTCTCGAGTCGTCAACCGCGACAGAATAGTGGACACAAACCGTCGGGGACCAGTATCACAGAATGGAGAGCCTAAAATCTAATTAAATAGAAGTCACGTTCAGATTTCATTCAAACATTTCTTGGACAGGTCATTTGAAAGCAATACCGACAAAGTTTTGGAGCTGTGAGCAGGTCCCCCTGACAGTTTGATCCGAGGCCGCAGAAACACAAGCCATTGAAGGGATGAAAAGTGCCTTGGATGGCGTGGCGAGGGAGGGGGATTTCAGATGGGGGAGCAGAAAAGAAAAAAGAATAAAAGAATGGAATATTTGTCCTCGCTTGTAGTATCGCCCTTATGGGGTGTTCTGCTTTTCCTCAGGTCCAAAAGTTGCGACATTGTCACAGAAACAAAAACAGTAACAATGATGCAACTCTTGGTCCTCGGATGGCACTTTGCAGTATTCTAACTTTAAGAAAACAAAAATAGAGGATCTGTAATGTCATGTGATATGATGTGAGGGGAAAATGGAGGTGGCCAGGAAAGAGCTTGCATAAAATAGACAAACACATTCCTAGTTTTGTCGACACCTATCGTTTAAATGAGGGATTACACCTTCCTCTCATGCAAGTCGTCGTGCCAGGACACTCACATATTTAAAAAAATAAAGTACAGTGAGACCTCAACTTACAAACACCTTAACTTACAAACTTTTCATCTTGCAAACGTCAAATTTATGAAAATGAAACCTTATAATAAGCATTATTTTCATAATACACACCCACCACGGCTGGCGGAGTGATCTTCGGCGGAAGCACACGACCGAACAGCACCAGAGGTTATGTTACCAACAGTCCTTATGGAAGGTGACTCTCCTTCCATAAGCCATCAACAACCATCAAAAAGGTAAATAAAACTTTATTTTACAGCACAGTTTATTTCTTTAATTACAGTCCTTATGTAATGCGCC
The DNA here is from genome assembly GCF_051943395.1 of Hippocampus bargibanti. Classification (NCBI taxonomy): domain Eukaryota; kingdom Metazoa; phylum Chordata; class Actinopteri; order Syngnathiformes; family Syngnathidae; genus Hippocampus; species Hippocampus bargibanti. Next base: position 27,070,622 of record NC_142735.1, on the reverse strand, counting down.
TCTCTTTCCAAATAGCAATTCCCTTTGACCTTCGACCTCCAACGCCATTCCATCAAGCCATAAATGACCATCACAAATGTAAATAAAGTGACTTTATGATACAATGCAGTGTATTTATTTCGTTACAATACAATATCACATTTATTATACATAGAATAAGGTATGTTGTGTGTAGTTTTAAGGCTTATTTAGTTGAAAAGTATATTTTATGGAAACCCGGGAACAGATTATTCCCATTTTAATGGTTTCCTATGGGAATTTCTTTTTTGAGATACACACTTTTCGCCTTACACACTCTGTCTGGGAACCAATTAAGTTCGTAAGTTGAGGTCTCACTGTAATTGAAATGTTTTAAAAAATAATTTAAAGATAAAGATGATGAGGTCGAGAATGAGAGTAATGGCGACGACGACGAGTAATGACGGCGGGCCTACCGAGGTTGACGGTGAGTTTGACTCGGCCTCCATCCAGCTCCAACCGCAGCGTGTCGGCCGACTCCTTGGAGGTACTGGCCACAAGGAGGCCGTACGCGCGCTGAGACATAAAACGCAGGGCCACGTCCTCGGCCTCCGTGTGCATGGTGACGGGCATGATGATCTTCAGGTACATGCTACCATCGTAGCTCAACACAGTCGCCTCTGCGGGGGGCCAAAAAGAACAAAAAATGAGTCTCTCGGTGCCGTGTGATGAATAGGAGAAACGCCAGGGAGACATTCCAACCGGTAGAGAACATTACATCTTAAAATTAGAGACTTTATTTGGTACGAAATAATCAAAAAATGAATTTAAAAAAAACATTGTGTCTGATTCTGCAGGAATACAGGTGACCGCTAGAGGGCAGAAAAACCTCACGAAAACAATCATCTGCATTTTCAAAGATGAAGACATCCTGAGGGGGAAATAAATCTTGCTCACCCCAGTCAAATTGACAATTTTTTAGACCTCAAATGTGCCAAATGTGACTCCATACATTGATCATCACTCATTTGGACTCCCAAAACCAAAGGACAATTTAGAGGAGGCATGTCCAAACTTTTTGCAAAGGGAGCCGGATTTGGTGTGTTAAAATATGTAGAGGGGCCAACCTTGGTAGTTTACCTATGAGAGCAATTACGTGAAATACATTTAAGTGAGCCATTCTGTGTTTCACATGTTTTTTTTTTAATTTTCAGCTATCATAAGCATGTGTTTCGATTCATTTGAAATGTGCATATCAACATTGAATTGACTTTGACATTTTAAATTGAATATTCACGACTTCGCATTTTTAGCATCTTAACTTTTCTTTTTAACATTTGAACAGAAGTCATTGTTCTTTGGTTGATTGTCACCATTTTAGAAAATGTTTAAACATGGGAAAATCACATTTTTTAGAAAATTGGGGGGGCTCTCTTCAATGACTCATATACTAATTTGCTGTTCCTAATTGAGCGTCTTTATAGCAGGACTTAGCGCACACAGGTAAAAGCGCTATTGCCCAATGTATTCATTCTACATGCAGGCCAGACGTTATTGATTTTATGACGGAGGCTGCGATCCGGATGAAAATGGACCACGGGCCGCAGTTGGCGCCCGAGCCGGACTTGTGACAAGTCTTGATCTACCATTCATGTTTTTGAAATGAGGGAGGAAAAGGCTCGGAATAGGACCCATGACCTCTGCGCTGTGCTAGAGGCCACTGCATGTAACTTTCTAAACCGTAGTTCACATTATTGTTGGTTTATGCTGGAAGATTGAGGTCATGGCCAAATAAGTATAATATAACCAGTGATTTTATTTTATTTTTTCCGGCAAATCTAAGTCAGTAAAAAATAGCGCCAGCAGGCCCCCCTCAATTATAATCTGCATGATCTGGTTATTTCCCGGGGGACCGGAGTGTTATTTGCATTTCTCATCGCCATAAAACTCAGCCATTAGTTGTACCAGAATAGAATAGGTTTTTAATGTTTTTATTTGAAGACTTTTTTTAATTACTCGAGCTCATATTAGATTCTGCCGTGATGTAACAATATGCAAAAAAATTCACGGTAGAATTGTCAATGGTGAGAGAGAAACTGTTTGCTTTGTGAAGGGTGGATTTTGTACCGACAAGGAGAAGTTCAGTTTTTTCGCTGTTTAGTTTGAGAAAGTTATGAGAAAACCAGGATTTGATTTCTGAGAGGCAAAGTGTAAGGGATGCAGGTGGAAGAGAGGCGTCGGGTTTACTGGAGAGGTAGAGCTGGGTGTCATCCGCGAAGCAGTGAAAATGAATTCCAAATTTGCGGAAGATATCACCAAGGGGAAGAAGGTATATAATAAAGAGAAGGGGCCCCAGGACAGAACCTTGGGGCACACCAGAAGACACAGGGGAGGACCGTGAAGTGAATGAGGTAATTTGGATAAACTGTGAGCGGCCAGTGAGGTAGGAGTGAAACCAACTGAGTGGGGTGTGTGTCACGCCTAGAGTGGAGAGTCGGTTGAGCAGGATGGGGTGAGAAATTGTGTCAAAGGCCGCAGATAGATCAAGAAGGATGAGAATAGAGAGGGAGCCGGTATCTGCTGCTATGAGAAGGTCGTTCGTGATTTTTATGAGGGCTGATTCAGTGCTGTGGCGGGGACGGAAACCAGACTGGAATTGTTCGTAGAGGTTATTGTGAGTGAGGTGAGAGTGGAGTTGACAGGCGACGGTTTTTTCGAGAATTTTAGCGATAAATGGAAGATGCGAAATTGGACGTAGGTTATTGAAATCATTGGGATCTGAACCAAGTTTTTTCAGGATTGGTGTTACAGCTGCGGTTTTAAGAGGGACAGGAACAATTCCAGTGGACAGTGAGGAGTGAATAATAGCTGAAATAAAAGGGAGGAGAGCAGGTAGACAAGATTTGATGAGGACAGTAGGGAGGGGGTCAAGATGACAGGTGGAATTCTTGGACTTGGTGATGAGGTCAGAAAGTAAGGAGGGATGAGGGAGTTCAAAAGACGACAGCAGTTGATAGGGAGTAGGAAGGTTGGGAGAGGGGGGGGATACAGAGGAGCCGAGGTGCTGGTGGATCTTGTTGATCTTTTCAGTGAAAAACAGAAGTAGTGCGTTGCAGGTGTCTGAGGAGTGAAAGTGTGGGGGGAGAGAGATAGGGGGTTGAATGATTTTGTTGTATAGGGAAAACAGAGTCCGTGAATTCCCACTGTTAGCATCAATCAGTCCAGAATAGTATTCCGATTTTGCGCGTGTGATAGAGTCCTTGTAGTGGGTGAGGTGAGCTGTGTACATGTCCTGGTGGGTGGTGAGGCCGGTCTTTCTGTAAAGTCTTTCCAGCTGCCGAGTTTTCGCCTTGGTGGAGCGGAGTTGGGCGGTGAACCAAGGGGCGGATCGAGTGAATTTGACTGACCGGGATTTAACAGGAGCAAGGGTGTTGAGCATGTGTGCAAGGTCCATGTTGTATTGGGAAACAAGTTCATCAGGGGGGGAGTTGTAGTCCGGTTTGAGGTTGGCAGCCATTGCAGTGAGGGTGACAGTGTCAATGTGTTGGATGTTCCGATAAGTGATGATGCGCGGTGGCTTGGGGAGAGAGAGTGTGATGGGAACGTTAAATGAGACGAGGAAATGGTCCGTTACAGGAAGTTCGTTTGCTGTGCAGTTGGCGGGGGTAAAACCACAGCAGCATATTAAGTCCAGGATATGCCCTTTTATATGCGTGGGGAAATCAGAGAATTGGTGTAAGCCAAAACTCTCCAATGAGGAAATAAAGTCTTTGGTGAGGGGATGGGTGGAATTGTCAATGTGTATGTTGAAGTCCCCAAGGATAATAATATTTGGTGACAGAGTGGAGAGGTGTGTGAGGACGGCTGAGAAGTCTTTTAAAAAGTCACGATGTGGTTTAGGGGGACGATATACAGTGGCTATAACTGTGGGAGATGGACCAGAAATTTGACACGCAAGGCATTCAAATGAGAGAGTTTCCGGGACGGGAACTTGAGTGACTTTCCAGATCTCGCGGTAAAATATCGCGAGACCGCCTCCGCGGCCCGAGAGGCGGGGTTTTGAGAGCAGTATCCCAGTATTCATTCTTTCGCCTTTGGCCATGTAAAGAAAAACACAATTTTATTTAAAAATAGAAACAGAGAAAAATAAAGTGTGTCATGTGAACTGTAAACAAACATTCGAGTTTTTCTGTTTTAATTCATCTTATGAAGTCACAGTGTCTCAGCACTGGTGTGCTATTTTTAGAACAAGTCCTTGGCTAATCATGTTGTCCTTGGGTTAACCAGTATCTGCGGGCCTTTATTTTGTTTTGATTTTATTTAATGTTATTTATCACAATGCACATTTACGAATAGAGCAAAACACCATCCGTGCTTGCACAATTCGTCTTGCCCCATCCCTCACTCCTCACGTAACTGTCACTCCAACCTCTCCCAAGAAGGAGACTGAAAAGAAGCATTTAAAGCATTTAAAGAAGCATGGCCTGCCATATGAGGTGCTGCAACATTTCTACACGGCTGTCATCGAATCCATCTTGTGTTCTTCCATCACCGTTTGGTTCGGGGCCGCCACAAAAATGGAGAAAATCCGACTTCAACGGACAGTTAGGACGGCGGAAAAAATCATTGGCACCGCCCTACCCACTCTCGAGGACTTGCACACTGCAAGAAGAAGGCAGGCGCTACCGATCCATGCGCACCAAATCCAGCAGACATTTAAACAGCTTCTTCCCCCAAGCCATTAACTCTTTGAACTCTTTGAACTCTTTCAACAGTAGCCAAAATGGAACTGTATAGTGCCACTTAGCAGTTTTTTTGACGACGATACTAGTGCAGCGTGTTCTACCGGAAACAAATTCCTTGTGTGTTCTACATACTTGGCAATGAAGATGATTCTGATTCTGAAAAGCTAATTGGAGGAAATAAACTTAAACTCCTTTATTTACCCCTGCAAACGGCAAAATCATTTTGCGACCTGCTTGGATGTTCCTGAAGAAAACTAAATAAAAAAATTCAACTGGAATTCATTAACAATGATGGTCAATATAATTTTTGACTTTTAAAAACTATGGTAAACACTCAATCAGAAATTGGCCCATGTCTGTTTTGAGTGGTACACTATTATTGCATGTGACCTATTTGACCTCAATAATTAAGCACTGGCTCATTAAAAAATATATTGAGAATTAGAGTAACCCAGTCTACAGTAGATATTTTCGGTGATATTTTTCTTTGGTGGAGTACCATGAAAAAAAATCCCTGCCCACATCCTCGGAACACACCTATCTCGCAGTTGGTGCCCAGGAAACCGGTGCTGGTACAATCGCATATGTAGCGGTTCCAGCCCTCTTTGCACAACCCGCCATTGCCACAGGGGGTGCTGCTGCACCGCTTCTGCAGCTCGCGGGTGCAAAAGCTGCTGACGCCCAGTGCGCTCTGAATCTCGGCCAGACGGCGAACGTCGCGGCTTTTGCCGTCGATGAAGAGGTCGCGGACACAGCCCACGTAACCGTAGTTGAGCAGCGCTGTCCACACCTCAGGCGGTAGAATCAGCTGTGTCTTAGACTCGGGGAGACCGCCTAGGTACATGTCGCTGTCCAGATCCAGGATCTCGCTGCCCTCTGGGGAGCTGAAGGGCATACTGCGACTGTTGACCGAGATGGACCCTGAAATGAGATAAAACAGGATGATGCAAACACGAGCAGGGAGCGGGAGACAGGGCATCTGTATAATGTGCTGCTCACGGGCTAAATGGAGGAGAAAGAAAGCAGAATGCAGCAGGGAGCCCCCCCCACCATCTCACCCCCCATTCCCCCTGGCCGCCCCCACTTCGAGCTCTCTTTCTGTGATTAACGGCTCTGTCTTCATTTTCTATTAAAAACCAATTACAGCGGGAGCAGCAGCGAGATCACACGCCGACAGACGCACACGCTTCGTCACACGCTTTCTCATTTACAGCGCGCCATTAGAAGGAAGACCACATGCACGCCGTTCATCAGTCACACATGCAGATGTTCCCATTTGCGCCCACAGAAGGCACAAGGCATCGCAAGACCAGCTTCAGGCTTGGGAACAAACAAATATACACAAGCCGATGTGGCGCCCTGGGCGAGATTCTATACGGCGCCGCTCTCCATCGAAAAACAAAAATACTTATGCATATGTTACAGGTCTCCAAAAGCCATAGATGACATGAAATTAGATTATTTAATATTTCCCAACTGTGGAATTATTTTATTTCCATCCATTCATGATCTGAACTGCTTTATTCTCACTGGGGTCGCAGGCATGGAGGAGTATATCACAGCTGTTGTCAAGTAGTAGGTGGGGTACACCCAGAACTGCTTGCAGGGAATTGCGAGTCCACATTCACACTCACACCATGGGACAATTTAGTGACCAATTAATCTGGTTTTGGAATGCGGGAGGAAAGTCGAGTACAGACGCTTCCCAATTTACTAACATTTGAGTTACGAATTGGATTGGATTGGATTAGCCTTTATTAGTCTCGCAGTGGAGAAATTGACATTTCACAGCAGCAAAGTTATGAAAGGAATAGGAATGGAAAGAAAGAAATAGAAAAACAAAACAGAGGAGCTTCTGGAAAGGCAGCCACGATCGCGGCACAATCTTGAAGTTGAAAGAACAAAAAATAAATAAAAAAATAATAATATGACAACACAAAGACACAAACAGTCATTCAATCTTAAGCACTTTCTGCACCCTCTTTGTTGCATGTAGCAGTTGTAGATGAGAGGGGAGAGGATCAAAGCGTCTTTTTCAGCAGTGGATCAGGGACGTCATGGTGGAATGTGCACGTCTGCTACAAGCTAAATGTTGAAAGCAAACATGAGATTTCCATTGCCAAAAAGACATTTCCCCACATCTCCTGTTCCACGTAAATCCGCTTCAATTACTTACATATACATACATATGAACATTTTTGCAGATATTTTCAGACAGAGATGCTATAAATTTCAAGGGCTGGATGTATATGCGACGGACACCAAGGCTGACCAATCAGCACCCGGCTATGCTGAAGTGTTGCCAACGAGTTCAGGTGCCGATCCGCGGAGCTCCTTTATGATTGGCTGCGGAGAGTATGTGAGCGGGAAGGAAATCTCTCTTCCCAGTAGACGCTCGAGGAGGACACGATGCATAACAAAATGTGATGGCTGCTGCCACGTAATCCAGTAATCATTTGCTAGCAGCTTCAGGACTGGCTTACTGAAGACCGAAGGATAGATGTTCTCATACTACAGTAGGTGAGATTTTATTTGACGACTATTAGAGCTCTGTTTTATACTTCTCCGCTCCGCTTCTCCTACTTCTCCAGTGTTTGACTTAAACATACATTCCATACAAAATATAGCACTGAAGCAACTTACAAACAAATTCACCTTATGAACGACCGCTCGGAACGTATTTCCTTCGTAAGGTGGGGAGTGTGTGCACCTAGAGAAAAGCAACAGCGAAACAGGAAGCCGATGCATACTCCACACAGAAAGCCAAGAGCCCGGAATCAAATCCATTATTTGGAAGAATTTTGATCCCCTTTATGTATTTGATTGTTTGCATTCTTTCAATTCCATCTACTCGTAACTTAAAATTTGTCGTAGATACATTTTGATACATCTGGGAATCCACGGCGCCCTTGCATCTGCCTATCTCGTTTGCAAGGACGAGCCGACCGTTAATTCATTTTCACCTCAAAATTAACACTTCATTAAATTTAACATTGTTTTTTACGTATGGATCTTTTTCCTTTTTGTCGATCTCTCTCATTCAGCATGGATGCTGCAATCCATATTTTTGATTTTAATTTCTTCTTCCTTGAAGCTAGATAACACTGTCAGCAGTACAGATGGCGCAACGTACATTTATATTTTCTTTGGCATTTGTTCTTATGTGACGTGTAGACTATGTTATGTGGCTGTCTGATTTTTATCATGGTCAACTTCTGAAGAACAGGTGTCAAAGTCAAGGCCTGGGGGCAAAATCTGGCCCGCCACATCATTTTGCTCAGCACGCGAAAGCAAACAAGCTTCTCAAGTACGACGGATGCTCGCTAAAGTCTGCAGCAAAATTTCAAATTGTCCCATTTAACCACAATAACTGTTATTATTTTTGACTTCCGATTTGAAAACTAGTTATTCATTCATTTGTTGTGCGCTCTATATGTAATATGTGGAGGGGATAAAGATTCTCATGGCTTCCCCAAATTCATAACGGCCCCTGAGAGGAAACTGTAACGACAATATGGCCCGCGGCAAAAAATGACTTTGGCACCCACCGCTGTTCTGTAGAGTCAGTTTTGACATCTCTGGAGATGAGGATAGTGCACTCTCGACAAGAGTGAAGGTTCTTACCTTTCCGTCCTTCCCTCTGGAAGTCTACGTGACACCATTCCCCATCATTGACTTTCTTGTTGCTAGCCTTCAGCTTGGTTTTGCCAGAGCCCATGTCGATCAGCAAGTACAAATAGCCATCCAGCAGCTCCAAGGCGAAATAATCGGTCTTCAGCTCCCTCCCGGGTTTCTGCTCTTTGGGCACCAGGGGGCGGCCGTGGCTGAAGAGGAGGAGTCCGCTGGGCTCCGTGGTGCGGAAGTCAAAGGAGATGGAACCTGTCTTTTTGGTGTTCCACTTGGGTAGCGAGATAAAGGACTCGGGGGTCTCAAAGGTGACTGGGTCCAGGGCCGCCACGTCCTCGCAGCGGAACACCAGGTCGCCGTTCAATGTGATTTTTGGGTCACGCTGGATGGCTAAGCGGGAAAGCTCCAGCTTGAAGTCGTTGTTCTTGTACACCACCTTGGGAGGGCGCGAAAACAGATGAGTGCAATATGACAAGTGACCTTGAGTCAATACTTTAAGCGGACGACAATGACTCTCATTTAACTTTCATCAAAATGGTTTATTATAAATAGTGACGCGTGAGCTTACTCGTTCCTCAACACGGTGGCCATTACCGAGTACAGTCAAACCGATGTTTTAGACCATAATCCGTTCTGTTTGAAAACCAATTTGGTGAAACGTTTCCCATTATAACCAATATAATCAATGTCTTCTTTTTTTACCCTGTTTGAATAATACAAACACGCCTGCTCACAATGAAACGCTACACGGTCACAATGAGACGCGACACAAGGACGCATTTTCAGTTGTAAAACCGAGGCATAAAAAAAACTCAAAATCTTTGGTCAAAAACCGAATTATATTGACTAAATAGGACCTTCAGCGAATATAGCGCAAATGGTTTAGGATGTCAAGCATAAACTCAAGCACAGACAATCCACAATATGCACCATTTCTATTTTATTTTGTTTAAAACCTAACAATTTGCACAGAATGCCCTTCACGCTTTGGACAACTCGCACCTGGGATGTCAGCGAGGCTGCAGGTGGGAGGGGTTACTCAGTAACGATAACGCTAAACATTTATGCACAAGGGAAGAAAGAAAGTAGCTGAGGAATGTCTGCGCGTACGGCATCGTAGGCTTCGAGGCAAGCGCAGATACGCGGCGACGTTCTCCAAATGTTGCCTGCAGCCGTGACACAGGCAGCCTTTGATGGAAGGTGGTTCTATTGTTCTCATTCAAATAGTCCTTACATTCATCTGAGATTCGGAGCCACGGGCAAAGTAAATTATCCCTGCTTCTTGTCCCTCCCCCCATATTTGTTGAACACCTTCCAGACAGCTTTCGGAGGCGCCGGCTGTCCTCCAAGTAATGGCGCGAGGTGGCTTTTGCGCATTTGCATCTGCGTTTTCCTCTCGACCTCCTTCAATCTTGCTCAAAGCACACACACACACACACACACACACACACACACACACACACACACACACACACACACACACACACACACACACACACACACACACACACACACACACACACACACACACACGCACGCACACACACACACACACACACACACACACACACACACACACACACACACACACACACACACACACACACACACACACACACGCACGCACGCACACACACACACATGCACACACGCACACTTTATTATTATTATTTTTTTTTTAACAAACACAATACCAATGCGACTCTTGATAGCAGCTTGGAATCGAAGCGGATTTATGTGGGACAGTGAGACAATCTCTTTTTGTCAATGGATGCTACAGCTTCGTGTTTGCTTTCAAAACTTAGTTTGTAGCAGATGGGCACATTCCACCATGATGTCTCTGATCCACTGGTGAAAAGGAGGTGTTCATCCTCACCTCTTTAGTCTAGAACTGCTTCATGTAAGTGTTTTTCTTGTACTCAAACATTATAGAATACATGGGGAAATTTGTTAAGATTGCACAATTGTCCATGTTTTTATGTTCCTGTTGCATTTATTATTTTGTTTTGTGTTGACGATTATGTGAAGCGCTTTGTTAGAGCTGCAGCTGTTGTGAAAGCGCTATATCAATTAGGATATTTTGCATTGTTTTGTATTACGTCTGTGTAAGCTCTCAGTCGTACAGGAGTGGTCCATCGATGAGAAGGTTTCATCGATGAGAAGGTTTCTTCAGCCGTCATCTGTACAAAACTTTTGTACAGATGACGGCTGAAGAAACCTTCTCATCGATTGTTTTGTATTGTATAAAACTAAGACTAAAACTAATTTTAAAAAGTAAATTGATCTTTGTTTCATTAAAACTAACAAGCCTGCCCTCCAAATTAAAACTAAACATTAAAAAAAAAAAAAAATGATTATGAAAAATAAAATATCAATCACCTTAAACTTGACCTCCATGGTGGAAAGAAAATGACACAGGACCGTGTATACTGCAAAGCTTGGCTTGATTAGAAAACTAACCTCATCTGAAGTAAAATATCAATAGAGACTCAGAAACATCCGCTAAAATGTCCTTTCGAACCACACCTCTGACATGGATCTCCAGAGTACCTAATCAAATGTCCAACAAGTGGAAAGGATGAAGGATTGAGGTTTGATGATATGCAGAAGGTGTTCGTGAGCGTCATGCTAAAATGATGTTGTCACACATGCACTCACACATGCACACGCACACACACGTTAAAAAAAAAAAAGTGACAATGGGAGCAGGCTGTCACCCGAGTCAATAAGAAGTTGAACGGGCGGGGTCGAGGCCCTCAGGGAGGTGAGCGAATTCACCCAGTGCGAGGAATCAGTCAAAGAAATCAATTTTTAATTTAGGCCGCAGCCAGGATTGGCAAAGATGGCATTGCGACGGCAGCACTCCCTACCGTGGACTTAATTACACCAAAGTGGCCGCAAGAAAGGCAAACGATGAGGGAGATGTGGGGAAGAGAGAAAATGGGTTGGGGCAAGGGTGGGGGGGGGCAAGGGGAGTGCGAAATGGGAGATCGCAAGGTCACAGTCTCGGGCGGCTGTGGCAGATGGTGCAGAAAAAAAGAGAACATTTGTGTTGCTTGGCGCATAAAACACAAACCTGTGAACACACACACATGAACACTCACATATACACACACACACACACACACTCACGAATGTACACTAATGTGTGTCCATCGCTACCATGGCGTTGGCGCCAGATCACAAAGCATGAAGACTGACCATAACCGCTGCTTATCTTCACACTGTCCAACTGATGCACATTTTGAGGTCATGCATCATGCAACTTTGTGAAACTCCCCCGCCTCCCTAAAACACAAGCATGTTAAAGACATTCTGGTTTTTTTTTTTCGGATCTCTGCAAGCCGCAGGGTACTGCCGAAGTGTGTCAAAGGCTGAAGCGTGTCAAAGGAGTTTGACCACGACGGTTGCATGAAAGCCTCGCCACTGGCCGGAGCTCTCGATAAGCCCGGCTGAAACACACACTATGACAAGCCCCCCCCCCCCCCCCCCCCCCCCCCCCTCCCCCGAGACACACAAAAAATAACTGTCAACTAAGGATGTCCGATGCCATTTTTAATCAATTCATCGATACCAAGTACCTATTCCATTGGTACTTTTGAAACACCATAATTATTAATGACACTGGTCCATCGTAAATTTGAATTAAATTTGGCTTTATGTGCCTCTGGGTGGATTTTTGACAGGGAAAAAACATTATTTTGTTTCCGGTGCATTATGTTTTTGATAGATTTTTGTTTTTATCCATTGTCATGATGCCAAAAGAAATGTTAAATAATTTCATGCTTTCTGGATTTTGGATGGGAGAATGGTGCGCAGTTCTCCCCATCCAAAACAGTAGAGTTGGACGACCACTAATTGACTCTGAGAAGGTGATTGCAACCACCTGGGAATGGCAAATTTCCGCTGGGTCCTGATTGGCCAGAAGCTCAGGTGAACCACCTTTAAAACCAGACTGAGGAAGTCACTTCGAGGAGGAAGAAGAGGGAGAAAGGACTGCCGGGAGAGCAGTGTTACCTGTGGTCTGCCGAAATCGGACATCCATTGAGACTTCAAATAAAGAAAACTCAAAATATCCATCCTGGATCTGGCCGAGTCAACTTTAATCATCTTTCCACCTGCTTGCTGTCGCGTCGCATAACATCCATGAAAAATTGCATGATACCGATTTTACTATGCCTTGGAATTTACAGCTATGGTGGTTCAGAGGAAAAATTAATAAATAATATTCCACCTGTTGCTGAGCTCAATCATTAATTCCTAAATACAGTAAAGTCTCGTTATATCTGTTATATCGATAGTACTGCTTATTACGATACTATTTCTATGTACACAAGGAGAAAATTTACATGCCGCAGGATCGGATATATCGATAGTCCGGTTATATCGATATTTTTTCTGGCTCCCGAGAATATCGATATAACGAGACTTGACTGTATTACAAAGGAAATATGATTGCTTTGACATTCTAACCACAATTCGGAAAATGTGATATACAAGTGACAAAATAATGAGCAGATTGCGAATCTGCACAAAATTACTGAAAAAAAGTGGACCACTGTTGACCCAAATCCAAGACATTTTTTCTTTTTCTTTTTTCATGCATGACAATGGTTATCAGTCGCCGGTATTGGCAGCCTCCTGAAGTACACAATATCTTCAAAGATGGCGGTTATTGGCCCGATACCGCTGCCTGGTATCAGTACTTGCATAGCTCTCATTTTATACACTTAAGACCAAAAATGCAGCTTGAAAATTATGTTTTACTTTGTAAAATTCTCCCATTTAAAAACCAAATAGCAGATGAATGTGTTCCCACCAGCATGTTTCCCTTTGACACATTTCAAGGAACATTTTCTTTCCTTTGATTCCACCGAACACCGCTTTGAAGGATTGGCTGAATTCTTCAGAGCACCCAATGGGGGTGTGCGTGTTGGGGTAGAGGGGGGATCCCTCTGATAAGGAAGCCAAATACGAAAAAAACAGTCTATTCTACAAGCATAATTAAGTTGGAGAGGGCGATTACGGCGCGATCCATTAAAAGCGATGGCAAAAGTAATTACTTATTCAATCAGCGCGGCTTTATGAGAAAATGCGGCGGCACCATGTTGCCGTGCCTCTACACAAGTCATTACCTTTACAAGGGCATAATACTCTCAACTGTGATTGTGCCTCTTGATAGCTTGTTAAATACTGACGTAAAAGCCGGGAAGGGAACAAAAATATATTTCATCTGCGTGGGTTTGTTGGTTGGCAGTTGGGCTGTGCAGCTGCTGTCCCCGCGACAGGGCCTCGGACAATTGTCAGATAATGTGGATGGATGGATAAAATAAATGTGTTGTTTAAAAATAAACAAACAAACACACAAACAAACAGGGAAACAAGTAAGTAAATAAATAAATAAATACCTACCTACCTACCCGACATACATACGTACGTACGTACATACATACATACATACATACATACATACATACATACATACATACATACATACATACATACATACATACATACATGCATGCATACATGCATACATGCATACATGCATACATACATATACATAAAGCAATAAAAGGAATGAGAATAAATCCAAAATTGGGATTGGAAATTTGGATGACTGAAATGTCACCCACGAGGGAACAACAAGGCACTCTAAAACACGCATGCCCCTGTTCACACACTGGCTGTTGAGTCTTCTGTTTTATTTTTTATCCTTGCTCTTCTACTTTTCTCTATGCACCGTGTGTGCTCTCATAGCCCACAATGAGGCACTCTAATGTGGCTACAGCAGTGGATTATCTTAAAGCTGGAGTTAATATATTCATGGAACTTTCACTCGATTCTTATTTTAATGTTTCCGGAACATAATGATCAGTTGGAAGCGTCCAATTCTGAGACTCACATCTCTGAGGCAGCCCATGAAGTTGTTGCTGACGGGCGATCCCGGCAGGTCGGCTGTGTTGGGACTCCCGCCAATGTAGAAGAAGTCGTCAGAGCCGAGCATGGTGTAGTCCTCCTGCGTGTAGCCGGTGGTGGTCAGGATGCCGTCCACTGAGATGGTTACCTGGCAACAGGCACGGCAGCAGAGCAGATAAAGAGGTGGTGGGGAGGAAGGGGGTTGGGGTACATGGAATCGACGGGAGAGGAATTAGAGCCATGAAGACAAAAAAAAAAGACAGACGGTTGAGTGGCTGGTTTGTGTCCGAAGTGCTTGTCCATTCTTATTTTTTTATTTATCATATTTTTTTAAAGAAAAAAATGGCCGCTTCATTTTCGAGTGTCTTTGGACACTTTCTATGACATTCACCGAGTCAGATCATTTATTTTCTATTATCTATTACTGTACTTGCAGATTATTGGCTGCAATTTCTGTAAAACACGTCGGTGAGCGGCCCCTTAACATGTCGCCGTCAAGTAGACGGCTCGGGCATTGAGTCAGTTTGCCCAACAACTTGTTTGTAATGTTACTTTTGTGCTATTATTTTTTTCACTTCTCGTACAGTATTTCTTTTGATTTATTTGTTTATTTATCCACTGCTGCACTCGACGGGTCGTTCTCAGTTGAAGGTCACGTTTGTTGTTGTAGTACTTTCCCACTAAACGGAGCAGCTCATTTTTATGTCTGTTGTCGCTCCCCCTGGCAACTTGTGTATTGGGAGCGTGTGTGCATAGGCCGGGGGGGGTTCTTTTCTTTCTTACCTCCTACATAACTTGGGGGATTGTGTTGTTATGTTTGTGATGTCATTGCTGATTGACAACCTGCCAGACATCTAGCCAAGTGTCAAATACGGAAAAAGAAGCAATCAACACTTAGTTAAAAAGGCTTAAGAATTGCATGTGAAAAAAAATATATATATACATATATATATATATATATATATACACAGAGAGACCTCGGCTTACGAACACCTTACCATACGAAGTTTTCGGTTTACGAACATCAAATTTATGAAAATTAAACTTTGGAATACGCACTACTTTTCGCGATACACACCCACCACGGCTGGCGGCGTGATCTTCGGATCTGGCGGCGTGATCTTTGGATCTTCGGCGGAAGCACATGACCGAACAGCGCTCCAGCCGGCCTACCTTTCCACATCCCCTCTCTCTGAATTCACACGTCGATCGCCTCCGAGGAGCTATTTGCAGATAATTTTGCTATTATAGGACCGAAAAAGACCGCACCACAGGCTTGTGTTCAGCCGAAGAAGACACAAAACAAAATCACAGTCGAGGAGGAGAAAACACGAACGAGTTCGTGAAAAACACGAATGAGGTGTGCGTTTGTGTGATTTAGTGGCCTAGTACGGCTATGCTAAGTCAACCATTGCTACCATTCGCCGCAACAGAGAAGCCATCAAAGGTGCGTCTGTTTCAAAAAGTGTTTCCGTGCTGTCAAAGCAACGGTCTCGGGCAATCGAAGAATTTGAAAAACTTCTGTTAATTTGGATTAACAAAAATCAGTTATCCGGCGACAGCGTGAGTAAGGCAATTATATGTGAGAAAGCACGGCTAATTCACGCCGATATCGCCATGCGGCAACCTGGAAGTTCGTTTGGCACTTATTGAGGATTGTTCAAGAACATCTGAGGGCGAGGAGGAGATGGCTGAAGCATCAAGTGAGCTTATCAAGGCAATGTTGGCAAAGTGGAATGATGTGCAGGCTTTTATCGAACAGCTCCATCCAGAAAAGACTGGCTATGATGAACGATAATGTGATGCATCAGCTTCATAAGACCTTACAAGTCAGAAAGCAACAGGTTTTTAAGAGGAGACGTTGGTTGTCCTTTACGGCTTATTTAGTTGAAAAATATATTTTATGGAAACCTGGGAACGGATTATTCTCATTCTAATGGTTTCCTATGGGAAAAAAACATTGGGATACACACTTTTCGCCTTACACACTCTGGAAACCAATTAAGTTCATAAACCAAGGTCTCGCTATATATATGTATATTAAAAAAATATGTATTGATTAATTTTGATTTTTTCTTTCTTCGGCACAGTGTCATTATTTCCACAAGAGCAGTTAGGGCCAATTGTTTTTTTCATCAATAAAAAGCATTTTCAAATCAAGTCTGCCAAATACAGTCTTCAATAAAACTCCACACCTGCAGGGGGAGCCGAACTACATTTGAAATCAATGTCAGAATAAACACATACACACAAGAAAATAATCCAAAAAACGATTGGGTCACGAATAACCCCATGATGGGTCTAAATGGGACCAATGTGGGTAATTTTGATCCTTTTGGGTAATGGATTTCACACCCAAATAATTGGATCAACCGAATCAACCATATTTTTTTTATTTTATTAGAGTTATTCATTTCACTCAAAAATTTGAATAAAACTGACCCACATAATGGGTGGTCCCGTTTGAACCGGCAATTGGGCTTGCTTTAACCCCAACCGCTTTGAGAGCAAATCGTGTAAAAAGATTCACTCACTGGCAGTACATCTGTCCAGAAACTCAGCGTTGAATAAATGTCGTGGGAGTCACAAGAGAGGATCGTGGGAGCGGATAGTCAAAAGATGTCTGGCAGATTATAATTTGGTGGTGTGTCAGTGTGCGTCAGTTTCACAGGTGGGTTAGTAAAGGGGCAACTTCAGGTTTGTCGGGCGGCGAACACACTCGGTTAGTACTGTGGTCAGTAAGGGGAAGGTTGTTAGTATGTAACATTAGTAGCAGATTGGCATGGCGGGAGGTGGGGCGGCTCTTTTTTTGGAGAGCGGCAGGGGTCAGTTAATTAGTCAAATTGAATTAATCGAGAGAATGAGTGACGGATTCTTTGCTCAAACCAAAGCCATGTTTGGACTGCGGGTGTGTGATTTTGATCCAGACAGATAAACAAAAGAATCCAAGCAAGTGATGGAAAAGGTAATGCGCACAGGTCATGCACTTCACGTGCAAAGATGCAGAAATGTGTGACTGTGTGGCAGACACGAAAGCACGTGAATGGGGGGACGGAACAGGGTGATATTCAAAACACACTGCGGGAGCCACATGCAAAAAGAGGGGACGGAGTGGTCATGGATTAGCTCAGCAGAATATTTTTTTCTCAAGGGGTAACAAGAGAGCGAGGAGAGGAAGGACATCTGTATGTATTGTATCATCATGCCAAATTATCTTTAACTAATGACAGAACACTGAAAAGATTACTCTCGATAATGCAGAGAACGTGGTTCTGTGTGTGTGTGTGTGTGTGTGTGTGTGTGTGTGTGTGTGTGTGTGTGTGTGTGTGTGTGTGTGTGTTCTTGTTTTTGTGATCATGTGGGGACTTAAAGCTTCCTTCACACAGACTGTTAGGGACTTGTAACCTCGTGGGTGCCTTTTTTTGAGTTTCATTGGTATTTTTTTTTAGGCCTCACACGCTAAGTCACCATCACGTTGAAAAAATGTGAATGTGTGTGTGTGTGTGTGTGTCCTTTCTCTTCTTGCTCCCAGCTACGTCCCTCCTTCTTTTTTCCATGTGTGAGGTCGGTATTGGTTTTAGTTGGTTAATTTCAAACAGAACCAAACAAGAAGAAAAATAAGTCAAAATAAATAACAGTACAGAGGGGGAAGGGTGGCGGCTAACGTGTCGTGTGGCTATATTGATTATATTAGAAGAATTGATATATGCATGTATATATGTTAGCCGTGATATATACATAAACATATATGCTCAATGTAATCTTTTCAGAAAAGTGGGTGAGGGGAGGTTCATAAAGGGGAGGGGGTCTCATGCAGAAGTGCATGTTAGTGTTAGTATTTATGACGGCTCACGCGCACACAGTCCAGGACTTGAAGCAGAGAACTTCAAAAATGGACTGAAGGCACCTCCAGTGGAATCTATGCGTCCTTCTATATGACTTGGCAATCATTGGCAATTTAGAGTGCCTCATTGTTGGCTGTGAGTGCATGCATATCACAAATAAAAAGGCGAAAGAGCAGGTTAAACTATATCTTTGCATATTGATAAATCCAATGCGGTAGTCGGCGGTGTCGCTTTATAAAGTGCCGTATTGCCCTTGTGGAAAACACCCACTATAATCAAATGGAATATATTTAGGCGTTAAATGGATATTCTCACAGCTAAAACATATTATGGTGTCAACAACATTTCTCTGTGGGATGTGACACAGCTATTCTGTTATTTGAATGACAACAGATGGGCACGTAGGGTAACTGTCACCGAGTGGAGGAGCATCAAATTGCAGTGCCCATTAAAACGTCGCTGTCATACATCCATTAGTTGCTAGCAAACCACTTCCGGAGGCATGGTGTAAAATTGGCTAATTTCTAGCGCCACCCAGACGGATCTGTTCGCCGTGGAAGAGGGGTTGGGAATCTTCACCGCTCCTAGTCGAAAAGCATTTTTCAAATGAATAGATCAACGCGAGTAGATTTTTTTGTTTTGTTTGTGCTACACTGACATTCACTGGAGGCGCCATCAGAGGATGTTTGTTCACTCGCTTTACAAGTCGGCTGCATATGCTCACGTCTTGGGGGTTGCTTTTGGAAAAACAAATCGGAATGGAGGATGGAGGGGAAGGAGAGAGGGAAATCATAGGAAAAAGAACCAAAAACTAAATACTTTTCTAAAGCTCAATTTAAATTCTTGATTTTTTTTCCCCATTGGGCTGATGTGGAAAGTCGTGAAAAAAAAGAACCAATGGGCAGGGGGGTGGGGTGGGGGGGCTTAAAAAAGAGCAAAAATAGTCTAGAAGACATATTGGAATTTTTGAAGACCTCTTTGGATGCATGTTTCAAAAGGTAAGGAAGAACTTGGATGGCAATAAAATAAAATAAAATAAAATAAAATAAAAGAACAGGCAGAATTTGGCAGCTACCTGATGGCAGATTGAACATTGAAAAGCAAACAGAAGAGAAACGGGGAGGAAAAAAAATATCCAGAAGATCAAACCACACTAAAGGACAGTTGGAATGATAACTACCATATAATGCAGTTTGTTTACCATAGCGTGTCCGATGCCTGCGTGCTACAGGAGAAAACAGGGATGGGGGAGGGAAAGGGGGAAAAAAATAATAACAATGACCAAACCTTAAACGCGAGAGAATATACTTTAAGCCCCGCCCTCCCTCCACAAAAATTGGAAGAAAATCCACCTCCTCTTAAAACATAACCTACAGGACTGTCAAAATGCATTGAAAAGAATGCAACGCCTTCCCTAACATGGTCATTCAGATCCAAAATCAAGAAACAAAGAAAACAGCTACGCTAAGTACGGATTTGCGTGGATCTAGAAAACAAAACAAAAAAAACAAGGTGGGGAGAGAGGATAGCACATTTGTTAGTATGTTAACGTTGCTGGTTAAGTCGAATGGTTGACATTCCGTGGATGACACAGTGTGAGTTAGTGGGGAGGGGGGGGGGGTTGTAAGGGGGAGGGGATCGAAACTGGAGAGGCTAAACCAAAGCACCAATGAACAGAATCAAACTGGAACAAATTGAGACTTTGTTGTTAGTAAAAGAGACAACAGTTAGCAAAAAATTCAAAAAATTGGACGTATATGTATTTGTGTGTGTGTGTGTGTGCTTGTGCTTGCGTGCGTGTGCGTGTGCACGTGTGTCCGTGTGTGTGTGTGTGTGTGTGTGTGTGTGTGTGTGTGTGTGTGTGTGTGTGTGTGTGTGTGTGTGTTCACGACTGGGACAATTTTTTTTTGGTTTGTTTGTTTTTTTTTTATAACATGAAATTTCCGCAAATGGACACAAAGCAGCCCGAGTTCAGAGTGAAAGGAAAGCAATTAAATCAATTAATCGGAGATTAATAACAAAAGGAGAAGCTTTTGCCGATTGTGTATGTGTGGCAACCTAAAAAAGAAAAAAAAAGAAAAAAAAGACTTGTAGAGTTAGTGCAATTCCATTCTTGACAGCATTGCCAGGAACCCTATGGGAAAAAAATATAAAAAAAACATGAATAAAATAAGATTGATATGAGTCAATAAAAGTCCACCACAACATTCCTTTGGGTTAGTCAGATGCATTTGAGTGTGTATGATTTAACATGTTTTGTAATCTGCTATTGCACAGGTGTCAAAGTCAAGGCCCGGGGGCCAAATCTGGCATGCCACATTATTTTATTCGGCCCATGAAAGCACATCAAACATGTCAGGTGCCATGATGCTTGCTATAGTCCCGACCAAAATTTCAAATTGTCCCATGGAAACCACAATTACAGTCAATATTTTTGACTGATTTGAAAACTAGTTATTCATTAATTTGTTGTGCGTTCTGTACGGAATATGTGGATGAGATGAAACATTCTAATGGTTTCCCCAAATTCATAATGGCCCTTGAGAGAAAAACTGTAACTACAATGTGGGCTGCGGCAAAAAAAATTACTTTGACACCGCCAATCTACAGTGGTGGGGGTGTGCACAATTTTGCAATCATATTGTTAAATATGTATGTGTTGTTTTAACAGGTAATAGGGGACATTTATGGTACAGAAATTTTTTGAAATATTTTACACTGGTTTCTCATTCTTCCAATCGAAGAAAACAAATGTTGAAACGGGGCATGTTGACTTTTTCAATGCACAGTGAAATCACAAATGACATTTCCCATTCCCATTCCCCCAACATAGCCTGATTATACGCTGCGAACGGTAAAACGCGAATGGAAACGTCGCACAAATGAGCCTGGCGTCCATGTTAAAAAAAACACCAACAGCAAAAAACGTGGGGAATACAAGCCAGGCAGTTAGTTGCACTGCCTGCCTGTTCAGACGGCGGCTAAAAAGCGGACTGTCCCAGTTCTGTCACTTGCGTGTTGATTCTCCGGCTTGTAAAGTCGCGTCGGGGATTACGTGTCGCCTCTGTTGTGTTTTGCTTGGATGAGTAACAAACGGCTGTCTCTCGTTTCCCTCCTTTTTGCTTTGGGTCTCACATTGTGGCGTTCAAATCTTCTCTTATCTTGTTGTCCCGACTTCCCGACGGACATGCGTCACCGGAAAAATCCCCCTTTTCCCATTTTCCCGTTTGGGGGACTCTGGCGCAGAAGAACGCCATCACATCACCGTCATCACTTCGCTTGTAGTACATCCAGATCACCACCAGGCGACACTGCAACCCCGTGGTCATCTGGCGGATTTTCATTTATTTCCCCCATACCCACACCTCCAAAACTCTCCCAGCCTCTGAGAGTCACCTAATTGTGCACTTTACTGACAGCTACAATCTGCTTATGCAAAACAATGATGTCCAAAACTTCTTTTGGACATGAATTACGGGCTACGTGGATATATTTCTTCATTATACAGAAATGTAAAGCAGATTAAAGCACGCATGGAGAGTGGAGTTAGGGTCAAAGGGCATTTGGCCCAACTGCTAGAAAGCACCACGAGAGAGGCACACTGTTCTTCGCGCAGATTGGTTGAAATGGTTTGTTAGTTCTGGCTCCAAATGTATTACGACTAATCCCGCACCCTATCGCTTGGATTACGTTCCAGACTACCCTGCTTGAAGTGAAATCCACGCCATCGAAAGACCACGATAAAAGAATGCTTGAAATAAAATGACTGTAAAATAATACAAATGATAATAAAATTATTGTACAATTAGTGAAATGGGCAATTGGTCCCTCGACGTGCTCACGGTAAACAAATTGTGATTATTCCAGCTAAACCTCACCTGTCATCCCAGAATACACATTAGATATCCGACTACAATGACTAAGCTAACCTGGAGTTTGAATTTTTTTGCAGGCATAAAAAGCAGGATTGAATAGGTGTTTCACCATTTTAAGTAAAAATAAATTAGTAAACAATTAAAAAAATAAATAAAATATAAGATAAACACACAAATAAATAAATGCATATATAAATACATAAATAAATAAAGCAAAATACTTTGTGTTCAGTCTTCTTTCAAATTTACATTGAGGAAATATAGAGTTAAAACAAGAAACAAGCACAAATTGTTAACATTTGTGCATTAAGAAAACATTTTTTTCTTGAATTTTCTTTTTTTAACCTAAAAGCCAATGATTAGTGCATGATAAATAAATTGATCGAATCAGCTACATTATTTGTAGTCTTAACTCATTCACTGCCATACGATGTGCAAACATGTGTCCACTCCAGTGCCAGGGTTTTTCTCATTGTCACTTGAATTGCATTGCCCACAGAATATTGAGCTTTAGGACTACATCAACATTCAAAACAGCGTTAGTCATCTTAGACTCGTCTTTCATCAGAAAAAAAATAGTTAATTTCTAAGTGATATGGGTCTGGAGTTATATGATCTTGAAATGAGGGTGGCTATCCAAAATACAATGCAATACATACAGTACATATTGGTTTATATAGCGCTTGAACAACCACTGAAGCTGGAACAAAGTGCTAACATGGAAAAACGGAAATGCTGCCCCCTTGTGGAAAAGAAAAATACATTGCCAGAGGCCATGGCCAGTGCTTTTTCTGCACCTAAGCATGAAAAAAAAACTGGAACAAATTCGGGAATGGCACTCTACATCATATTTTCAATTCCGGAATAAATTTGTGAATGGCAATGAATGAGTTAACTTCAATCTTGGCCTTGTCCACCAAATTTTGCCCACCCCTGATTTATATGAAATCTTGGTCGTAAAACTCAACGGCTCTGAGATAATGCCCCATTTGTAGCAGATCCACGTCAGTTAAGAGACTACACACAGTTTGTTTAAGTGCGATTCTCCACGTTCTTTTGAACCAAAAAGCAGTGGATAGAGACAACACTTGCACACATTGCTCATTCCGATGCATTCAGCGGGTTGGCGGCTCCTTCACGTCGCAAATCTTTAGAACCCGTGTCGGGTTTTGAAAGTCATTAGGCCAGCGTCGCTCGGCCAATCCGACAGGCGCAATCCACGCTACGTCTCGGGTGCTGAAAATCTATGTTGCTTGTCACTCGGAGATGAGGGGTTGAGCACTTCATCGAATTGGTAACAACTTCACTCTCGGGAACCCTGTTTGGTTTTTAACGCTCGTCCCACCTGTTTTGGCATTCAGAGTGGCCCGCGCCGGCCATTATTAGCTCTGACAAGCCATTCGTTCCAATTACAATTAGCCTCCAAAATGTGAGCTGGTAAGCGCCGCCAATGTAAGTGAAATGGATTGCATCTCACCGTTGCACTCCGCAAGTGCCAAGTGATGAGGTCAGCTGATATGAGATGCGCAGGCGTTTGCGTGCGCACGAAGGCCATAAAACCTGACGAACGCTGAAAACTGATCTTGAGCGTTAAAGAGAAGCTTATAAAATAACAAAAACAACAAAAAACGGACATTGAGCTTTCCACATTTCTTACGACAGAAAAGTAGAACTGCTTGGTACAGAAATCAAGACGAAATGCATGTAAAATGATATAATTGGTGTTGCTGTGCCGTTCAGGGTGAATCGCGAAAGGATCATCCCCTTTATGAGACATGTAATGTCATTTTTTTGACTGACAGGCCTGATCCAACATGGCTAAAAGCGCAACGCAATCGATTTCACGCGACATGGCCCATCTAAACGAGTGACATGAGATGGGCAAATTGTGGCCTAAGCATCTCCTTGTGAAAGTTCATCCTTTCTATTTGCGTGTTTGACTTTTCGCAATGTTCAATAAACGACTCAAACTGTGGCATACGGTGACTCAAAACAAATGCAAATAAAAATATTGTGCAAAAATAAATACATCTCTCAAGGTGGGCCTCGGCTATACTTCAGTCGGGTTTAAGAGACACAACAAAAGGGAGAAGTGAGTGCCACCGTGAAGTGATAAAGTGCCTTGAACTTATTGGCAAAAGATCTGCTGTTAGTTTCACAAAGAGAGAAAAAAATAGAAGCAAATCAGTGGCTGCGAACCTTGAAAAATAATTTAACCAAAAGTGACAGATGATTCAATAATCAAAGGTTATCGACAGTGCAGTGAATCAATGTGCAGGGGCTGCGTATTTACCTGACGCAGGTTGCGGGTGACGCGCACGTCATGCCAGGCGTTGTCGTTAAACTTGCCGTTGACAGGTTCCACCAGGGCCTCGAAGGCCCCTGAGCCCAGGTTGATGACCAGCCAGACAGCGCCGCTCTTTAGCGACAAGTTGACGTAATCGGCTGACTTGCCCGTGTGCAGCATGAGGCCGTTGCGCTGCAGCGTGCGGAAGGACAGCGTGATCTCGTCCGTGCTGCTCTGAATCGGCGTCAGCGACAGGTCGTAGCAGAAGAACTCGTTGCCCTTGAAGGTTGCAACGGACTCTTCCTTTCCTGCCGGGGGCGAACAAGATTCGAGATAAGGGATGAGAAACACTGTGAGGCAAATTCGTCTGTGTAAGCTCTCAGTCGTACAGGAGTGGTCCATCGATGAGAAGGTTTCTTCAGCCGTCATCTGTACAAAAGTGAAGGTTTCGGACGTTTCGCCTCCTATCCAAGAGGCTTCGTCAGCGAACTAAAGTCTGACTGGTCGTTTTAGGGATATATAAATGGGGCCGATACGACCAGTCAGACTTTAGTTCGCTGACGAAGCCTCTTGGATAGGAGGCGAAACGTCCGAAACCTTCACTTTTGTACAGATGACGGCTGAAGAAACCTTCTCATCGTTGTGAGGCAAATTGATTTGCATCGCAACAAAGTCGGATACAAACAGTCAGCGGAATGTGAGCAGAACCTGAATTCCTGAACTGCCAAAGACAATCAAAGACTTACTTTACAATGAAAACATTCAACGTTAAGGTGCAGTTGTGACAGGTTAAAAAGTACCTTATTTAGTATTTTGGTTACAGGTAAAGCAAATCGCAAAGTTACATTGGTTTACAAATGGTATACATCTAAAATGTTTATTTAAACAAGTAACGCCTGCTTCGGTTAGTGTTTCGTGTCGGACCGATTCACATTGTTGGACAGGAAGTTGTTGTGGGCATACATTTGTATTGCCTCTGGGCATTCGAAGTAAACCACGGTTGAGTCAAGACATACACCACTTGTCTTGTGTTTTTTTCTGAATCCCACAACACCGTACCTCCTCCGATTACCAGAGTGAAAAGCACAACACAGTGATGTGATTTAATATGTTATGTCATTAGGAATGTTGATTCCCAAACGAAGCTTCATGAAGCACTGCAGCTGTTGCCTGTGGTTCAAAGCTGCTTCATTGACTCGATGGTGCTTTCAAATGGTCAAAAAGACCGACCAGTAAAGACACAGAAAGACTTGAGGCTATACCGCGATAGTCGAACATACGAAAGAGTACAAGAGTTTTGTATGTATGTATGTAATGCAAAAAGGGAATAAATCATAAATATAATAGTGTAAAGACAATGAAAAGCATTAATAATAATAATAAATAAGAGTCTATAATAGGGATTAAATTCACTGCGCCTTGACTTGAAAAGCAAAGAGCTCTCAAGCACACCAGCTGAACACACATGCACGCCGACAACAACGCAAAACATAATGACAAGACGGCATCTAAATGGAAAATGGCGTGCTAATCCTACACAAGTACTTTAACACTAAGTGTTCTTCCCCTCCACCACCTGCACAAAGTGTCTTTCAGACTCGCCAACTCACTTGAAGCGCACAACAAACGCTGAACACATCCGTAAAATGGCACAAGATCTTGAGCGCTATTGTGGAGTGACGATAACTTGTGTGGCGCTGTGTGATGCTGATGTTAATCAAAGACCTCTTTTGATGGCGGTCAAATGATTTTCTGACTTCATTTGGCACCCTCGCACTTGCTTTAAACACGTTCTGAAGCTTCATCTCACAATATCATTAAATTAGAGGGGTACAAATTGATGCTAACGCTGGCGAACGTATTAGCCTGTAGAATTAAGCGCTAAATTTGTGCCAACCGAAATAACTTATATTGGTCAGGCAACGACCCGTTTAATTGCATTGCTAATTATGCAGCAGCAGACAGAATTTTGAGGTCGAGGCTGTGCAAACAAATGATTGCTATTGTAACTGAAATTGGGTGAAAACATCCTAAAATGGCAACTAAAATGAACCCTACCTCTGTTGATGGACCATCAATTCCGGTTCACCTCCAAATTCCTCTTGTTTGTAATTTTTTAGCAAACACAAGACGGAAAGTGCAAGACCAATCCAAAAAAACGGTTGATCCGCTATTCAGATGCTATCCACTGTTCTCACCAACGGCGGGGGTGTGACGTTCCCATTAGCTATTGTTCGCTAAAAGCAGCGATGAATTTCACTCCGGGGTTTCACCGAAATGCAATTAGAAGCCAACAATTACCTCCACCTTCTTAGGTGTCGTTATATGATAGCGAGCGGCAGCGCAGACGTATCGGTTGATCGTTTGATGGAAGTCAAGACCCGAACGCATGAAGCGGTGACTAAAGTGCCGTCAAGGTCTCAATTAACCTCACGCGAAGCCTCGGCTACATGGAGGAAACTGCCCATTTGAAATGGAGGCTCACGTAATAGCCTCTTTATTAATCATTTACAGTCTGCCTTCTGATTGCTGCGCCTTTGGGACATGGAGGCTTGAGAAGATTACCCCCCACCCCACTCACACATAGACACACAACGAACAATGGCTTCGTGAGGTGTATAAGCCCATAGCGCCTCTATGGTAAAGTGAGTCTCGTTATGAAGGAAATTTAGCTATCCGCTAAGCCTGGCGGACATCTTCTGTCACCCTTTATAAGATTGAAGCGTTCAATCATGTATTTCGCTCGTTTTTGCCATCACCGTATGCGGCAAACACGTATGCGGCAAACGAGGCCGTCGCGGCAACACCTGCCGCAGAGGAAGATCCCGGTGGCCTTGCAAAATTTTTGAAGGCCCACTTCACTCTCAAAGAGGCGAGATAGAGCGGAGCACAAAATGCCACATAGGGAATCTTCACGTAGTGACCCGCTCAAAAAGTGAGGCACATGCAAGCCCGCTTGAATTTGGCATGTCAACAATGTGACGCGTGTGATCTACAGATATTTACAATGTGTCTCCACTTTTGTTTTTTTTTAAATGAATGTGGTCATCAGCACTTTGGTGGATGTTACGTTCATAAAAGTGCAACATGTCCTAGCTTGATTGGCCCCATGTGTAAGAACCTCAGACAAAGATGTCCTAATTCCTGTAATTCTGTCGCACTGTTCATGTGTGTGAAAAAATAATAATCAATTTGGATAGATTTTTTTTTTTCAAATTTATTCGGAAATTGAAAAGGCTGAAGTGAAGCGCCATTCCCGAATTTATTCGGGGCTTGTTTTTTCTTGCGGTGGTGGGGTGTTGTGCAGCGAGACAGCAAGCAGGTGGAAAGAGGATAAAAGTTCACTCAGCCAGATCCACGAAGGATAGTTTTAGTTTTCTTTATGTGAAGTCACAATGGATGTCAGTTTTCGGCAGACCACAGGTACCACTGCTCTCCGGGCTGTCCTTCCTCCCTCTCTTTCCTCCTCGAAGTGACTGGCTCAGTCTGGTTTTAAAGGTGCTTCACCTGAGCTTCTGGCCAATCAGGTCCCAGTGGCAATTGGCCATTCCCAGGTGGTTGCAATCACCTTCTCAGAGTCAATTAGTGGTCGCCCAACTCTGTTTTGGATGGGGAGAAATGCGCACCTTTCTCCCATCCAAAATCTAGAAAACACAATTATTTAACATTTCTTTCGGCATCATGACATCAGTCACACCCTCTCCTCAGAGTTCAGACATTCTTGTCAAATAATCAGCAATAACATTTTTCTTTTGTTTGTCAGGGCAGAGAATCTCATATGTGACAGGTCCTATTCTCCTCGTCACAGTGTATGGGCCCCGCCACTTTGCCAGTAGCGTACTTGGTCCCGTAGGTAGCAATTTTTAACACCTTCTGTCCAGGGTGCAAACCTCTCTCTTTGGCGTGTTCATCATACCACACCATTTGGTTTCGTTGACTCTCCCATTGGAACAATCGTACCATGAAACCTCTGTCGATAGGTTTCTTCAGTATCGTATTTGATTAATAATGCTGCCTTAATGGCTTCGTAGGACTTGCCTGCTCTTCATCCATGCCAGCATTTGCCTCAAGTGCCTTTCCAGTCAGTAAGGTCACTACTCGAGCAGCCCACTCTTTATTATTCCACCCCCAGGTTTTAGCTATTATTTCAAACCTGACAAAAAAACTTTACGCATCCTCACCCTCTCTCACTTCTGGAATTCTCGGTTCAGAAACCATGGGAATTGCAGCTTGTCTTGGACGAGGAAACTGTGGAGGTTGGGCATATGGTAGGTAACCAAACATGGGGTTTTCTTGTGCTGGAGGAAGGTTGGTTGCCCTGGATGTTCGAGGGTCAGTGTTTTTAGGCTGTGGTTTTAGAGGAGGATAATGTTGACTTGATCGACTATCAAATGTCCATTCTTGCTTGTTGTGGTGCATCTGATCTCTTAATTGGTTGATCTGTTCAATCAACATCCCCTCTCTATGTTTAGAATATTGTATGAAACTTCTGATTTCTTTCACCAATTCAAGTTGAGCTCTGGTTGTACTCACTGTCTGAGTCTTAGGCTTCACCACTGGTTCCAGCTCACTCTGCTCGGTTCCAGCCTTGGCTTGGTAACTGTCAGACGCCTCATGGAAAAAAAGAACGGCATCTTCTTGGGGCAACTCAAGCAGCTGGTTTCTTTGATCCTCTTCAGAACTCTCCAGTTCAGTTTGGTTGGCCTGTGCTGCACCACTTCTTCCTCGTCTCTCCTTCTTCATCTTGGCTTCCTCTTATCTTTCTCCACTTCAGCAAGGCTTAACGATCCCACCTTCTTCATGCAGGGTGAAACGATCCCACCACTGTCACCAATTGTTGTGCGGCGAGACAGCAAGCAGGTGGAAAGAGGATACAAGTTCACTCAGCCAGATCCAGGAAGGATAGTTTGAGTTTTCTTTATTTGAAGTCACAATGGATGTCTGTTTTCGGCGTACCACTGCTCTCCAGGCTGTCCTTCCTCCCTCTCTTTCTTCCTCGAAGTGACTGGCTCAGTCTGGTTTTAAAGGTGCTTCACCTGAGCTTCTGGCCAATCAGGTCACAGCGGCAATTGGCCATTCCCAGGTGGTTGCAATCACCTTCTCAGAGTCAATTAGTGGTCGCCCAACTCTACTGTTTTGAATGGGAAGAAATGCGCACCTTTCTCCCATCCAAAATCCAGAAAACACAAAATTATTTAACATTTTTTTCGGCATCATGACTTGGGGATTGCCAATAAAGCGCTGGTCAGACCTCTACCAATGTTTTCCCCTTCCACAAGGGGGCAGCATTTGCATTATGTCCATGTTTGCGCTTTGTTAAAGCTTCAACTGTTGTTAAAGTGTTAGATAAATAAATATGTATTTATTGTATTTTGTACGGCCGCCCCGATTTCAAGCTTAGATAACTGCAGATCCATATAACTTAGGAATTGAATCTTTTTTTTCTGATGAAAGAAGAAAGTCTAAGCTAAGGTATCTAACATTGTATTGAATGTTTATGTCGTCCTAAAACTCAATATCCTGTGGGCCCTGCAATTTCAGTGAAAATGACAAAAACCCTCACACTAGAGTATTTTTGCACATCGTCAAGCAGTGAATGAGTTAAACTAGGGCAAAAAAATCAATTTAATTAAAACAAAAAACGGAATCACAACATAATCATCAATTAAAGCTGAAAAAAATATTGAAAATTTAATTGAAATAGGGGGACAATTTTGGATTTTTGTTTTGTTTGTTTTTTGTATCAAAAACAAAATGCATATTAACCGCATGAAATTACGCTCATATACCGTGTCATGCAGGTCATCTTGGTTCCCATTGAATCGTCCAAGTTAGTCCTAAATCTCTCGTGGCGCAGTAGACCAACTGATGCCTCTGATCCATAACTTGATTTAATTGTGCAAACTCAAGTCAAGCCACTATTGTGACGTTTGATTCAAAGCCGTGACTAAGTGCGGAGGTGGATGTCATGTGTTTGGAGAGCCCTTGGTGGTGGAGCACTCTTGATTGGATTCTGTTTGTTGTTGTTGTTGTTTTTTATCGTCATTTACCAACTGTCATTGGTGCTGCAGTTCGTGTGTTTGCGTTGAGTTCATCTGTCGAATGACAGCAATTGAACAAGTTTGCACGCGGCTCCAGGCAGTGCGCATGCTTCAAACCCCTCTGTGGTTTTCTCACGTGTGGTTGGAATAACAAAGCTTATCGTCCGCGTTTATTGGATAACTTGCAGTACAAAAGCAGAACGGGGCGGTCTGGTCAGCCAGTGGTTAGTCAATTGAAATCACAGTGCAGAAGAACCGGGTTCTATTCTGGCTTCAACCTCCCTGTGTGAAATTTGCATGTTCTCCCGGGGATTGTGTGGGTTTTCTCCGTGTTCTCCGGTGTCCCCCCACATTACAAAAACATGCATTGTAGGCTGATTAAATGTTCCAAATTGTCCTTAGGTGTGAGTGTGAGCGCGGCTGTTTTGACTGTTAGCCCTGTGATTGTCTGGAAATCGGTTGAGGGTGCCACCACCTATGCCCGGAATCAGCTGGAATAGGCAGCAGTACACCCCGTAACCTTTTTGAAGGTAAAGTGGCAACAACTGGATACTTGTTCATTTGTTTACACCAAAACGTTGAGAGCATTGTTGTTTTGAAGAGTTGCTGTTGAACCTGGCTATGCTGAATTTCAATGATTCTTCTTCACATCTGCTGCCTTCGTTGTTGTTGTAAGAGGCTTACAAAATAAAAACTCTTCATTTATCATGTCGTCTGTCGCGTAAACAGCAAACTGGCTTAGATCAGCAACGTCTGTGTTTTCGTCGAGTTGAAGACGGAATTTTGCCGGGCTTAAAATCAGTTCAGTGACTACTTGAGCCAATATGTCTTTACTCATGTCTTCTATTCTGTCACTGACAGTGTCATTTTAAAGGGGAATTTGGGATCATTTACCTTCGGCCGCTGTTCCGAGTATCAGATTCGCCGTCTTTAACGCAGCTGGTTTTACGAGTGTTTCCCCAATGGTGTGTGGGTTGCCCTGCTTTGCGATCAAGTAAGCAACTTCGTACGATGCTGTGAGGATCGGTTTGCTAACATGTACATATCCAAGAGCAGGCTGAGTGGCCCTTTCATCGAATCTAGCTCTCTTCACCTTGAATTCATCAGCTTTATGAAGTGTTCCTTTAGTTTTGCTGGTGCGAGGGTACAGTTGCTCAATTTGGCATTGCAAAGGATGCAAATAAGATGCTCACTCCCATGACGTTCCATGATACATGAGGATGTTGGACATATTCATCCGACCACTTTTTTCTTTTGCCCGACAGAGTATGGATAACATATAAAAACGATGTACTACAACGACAGTCACACGTTGATTACTGCAAGCTACTGGCTAGCCTGTTCATTCGTTGTGAATGGGGGAAGCAGCAGCAGTCTACCTGGCCTCTTTTCTTCTCTCTCTGTATTCATTTTCCGTTTTGGTACGCTTCTGACTCTATACTGCCCACACGATTTCCTGTGGTATTTCTCCATTTTGCCCAGAGCTCTACCGATTGCTAAACGGGCATAACAACGGACAAAACGACTGGGGCTGGACGAAATCTTCCGTTTCCGTAATTAACAGAAGTGTGTCAGCGGAGGCTCCGCCGAACTGCTGAGATCGTCTCACCGAACCCCAAGTATTCGATCGAACCCAGGTTAAGAACCAGTGCTCTATAACCTAATATGCTTGACATAAACTTTTTTTCTTGATGAAAGAAGAGAGTCTAAAGTTTCTTACGCTGCATTGAAAGTTTATCTTGTCCAAAAACTCAAAATGATGTGGCTCCTGCCATATGAGTGAAAATGAGAAAAACCCTGGCACTGGAGTGGACACTGTTTTGCACATTGTCTGGGAGTGAATGGGTTAATTGTCTGCCGCAAATCTTTGGCTCTTTTTCTAAGTTAATTGTTTATTAGATGTTCTTTGTTTAATTGTTCTACCCCCGTAAGTCTTTGCTGCAAATGAGAAAGTACGATACCTCATGAGGTGGAAGTAACTGATGGAAGTATGGCATTATGTCAAAAACAGAGACTTTTGAAACGTACACAAAAGGTGGCTTGTCAAATAATGTCGGGTGGAGAAAGAAAAAAAACAGTACATTCTACCAACTCATTTTACAACAAACTTCATTTTCCTGATCTACACAAGCCAAAGAAGATACGCGTGGAATCTTAATGAAAACCGATTTCAAAATCAAGACAACAATACATATATAAAGTAGAAGCGCCGTGACGGGTTTGAGAGTGTGGAGGAGGGATATGAAAGAAAAATAAGATCATGGAAATAGAGAGCGAGTAGTGAACCTTTCTCCGATTCCGATTGTGGGGAGGCTATGATGGTCTGATTGTTTTACAATGAACACCAAGACATATGTTGGCTTGCATGTTGCGCTATGGCACACAAATTGTGTTGTGCAAATGCCAAGAGAGCCAGGGCATCCATCCATACATCTATTTACACTGCATAGACTACATGAGTAGCGTGTCATTTAATTCGCCACCTGATTATGATTGGCCAATTTCCGTGATGGGCAGATGTCGTTGAATGACTTTCACTGGCGATCACAAAAACTATTACAAAACAAAAAACAACCCCCCCTACCCTCCAAAAAAGACAACCCACAGTTCAACCAACCAGACACCAGCTTATGGGCAGTGTAGCTCACTCTCCCACCTTTACTTCACGCCGCACGTGATATTTGGACAAATATCCATGTTATGTATGTATGTATGTGTGTATGTGTGTATGTCACACCATCCGCATGCCCGATCACCGCCTGCCCCGCCAAGTCCTCTATGGACAGCTGAAAGATGTGAAACGCTCTGCAGGGGGGCAAAAGCGACGCCTCTAGGACTACACCAGGGACCTCCTCAAACGAGCCAACATCAACATCACGACGCTCGAAACTTTGGCCTCAAACCGACAAACCTGGCAGACCACTTGTGCC
This sequence comes from Hippocampus bargibanti, assembly GCF_051943395.1. NCBI lineage: Eukaryota > Metazoa > Chordata > Actinopteri > Syngnathiformes > Syngnathidae > Hippocampus > Hippocampus bargibanti. The sequence continues at coordinate 27,037,395 of NC_142735.1, read as the reverse complement.
AGGATAGTCTCTGAAATACATCAAATCCACATAGACAGACAATTAGAGAGACGCATTCAACGGCACCAGCGGGCGGCTGGTACCCCCCTGCCATCCGGCCTCCCATGTTCCATCTGCGGACGTGTCTGCGGCTCAAGGATTGGGCTCTATGCCCATGAAAAGTACGTATGTATGTATGTATGTATGTATGTATGTATGTATGTATGTATGTATGTATGTATGTATGTATGTATGTATGTACGTATGTATGTACGTACGTACATACATACATACATACATACATACATACATACATACATACATACATACATACATACATACATACATACACTGGCTATGACAATCATCAACATGATGAACGATAATGTGATGCCTCAGCTTCGTAAGACCTTACAAGTCAGAAAGCAACAGGTGTCAATTAAGAGGTTTTTAATCAGCAACAATGATGAGTGTATGTATGTATGTATGTATGTATGTATGTATGTATGTATGTATGTATGTATGTATGTATGTATGTATGTATGTATGTATGTAAGCCAACGGTTTCGTTATGTTGAAGTTAATCGAGGCACACTTTAAAAAAATAAAATAAAATAAAATAAATAAAAAAACACACACGTGCAAATGATGCCGCAATAACCAGCTTCTGTGATTGGACAAATGAGCTGTTAGTTTCTTATTCGGGGGTTATTGACAAGAGAAGCCGCAGTTGCGCCGGTGCACTGTTTGTCTAATAACCAGGCCTGCGTTCCAATTTCACATCTCACTGAACAGCCTGCTTATGCTCGCGAGATTGATATGACATCATACTCTGCAAGAGACTCTCCGTGTGTGTTTGTGTGGAAGGTGGGGCAGAGGGTTGTTGAGCAGAAACTCAAAGTCTCACAGTCAAACACTCTGGTCATGAATACCAGGTCACATGAGTGGCTGGCATATTACAACCGCTATTGTAGTTTAAAAACTAGTAACAAAAACAAACAAAAACATGAACAGAAAATAAAAACACCCTTATGGGCTTCTCGTTGAGCAATAATAATAATGATGAAAAAAAATCAATTCTCGGTGATTGCCACCGAGTTTGTCATGGTGGAAACAAAGCAGTAATCACTCGTTTTTATCTGCGCTTGCATCTGAAGATGACACACGGAGAAAAAAAGGTGGCGTAGGAAATGACAGAGGGAGCGAACAAGAGGAGGAGGCAATTGCAGCGTGTCAGCTGTTCCCCGGAAACAAGGCAGGCCTGAAGATGAAAGTGTCTGAACCTTCCATCACTTTTTGCTTCCTCTGATCCCAATGCCGAGTCTCACAATTCCCTCGAGAAGCATTTCTCTCATTTTGGCAACAACCCTACTCCCACCATGAATATTTGAGGAGGGGAAAGTCTCCATCTATTTGATACAAAGCATCCCCTAACAAGCGCAATTAAGAGTTAACTAAAGGACAGCACAGAGGCACTCATCCTGGCTGCTCAAGAGCAGGCCCTGAACACCAGAGCCATAGAGGCAGGGATATACCACACCAGGCAAGACCCTCGGTGTAGGTTGGGCAAAGAGGCTCCTGAGACAATGCAACACATAACTGCAGGGTGTAAAATGCTGGCAGGGAAAGCCTACATGGAGTGGCATAACCAGGTGGCTGGCTGGCATAGTCTACCGAAACATCTGTGCGGAGTATGGACTGGAAACCTCAAGGTCACCAAGGTCAAATGGGAAACACCTCCCAAGGTAGTAGAGAATGACCAAGCAAAGATCAGGGACTTCCAGATACAGACTGACAAGATGGTAATGGCCAACCAACCAGATATCGTGGTCATAGATAAAGGGCAAAGGAAAGCCGTTGTCGTGGATGTAGCGGTCCCGAGTGATGCAAACATCAGAAAGACGGAACATGAGAAAATTGAGAAATACCAAGGGCTCAGAGAGGAGCTGGATAAAGCCTGGAAGGTAAAGGTGACAGTCGTGCCTGTGGTGGTCGGAGCACTCGGGGCAGTGACCTCCAAACTCGACAAGTGGTTGCAACAGATCCCGGGAACAACATTGGATATCTCGGTCCAGAAAAGTGCAGTGCTGGGAACAGCACGGATACTGCGCAGAACCCTCAAGCTTCCTGCCTATATATATATATATATATATATATATATATATATATATATATATATATATATATATATATATATATATATATATATATATATATATATATATATATATACAGTAAAGTCTCGTTATATCGATATTCAAGGGAGTCCGAAAAAATATCGATATAACCGGGACTATCGATATATCCGACCCTGTTTGCATGTAATTTTCTCCGTGCGTGCATAGAAATAGTATCGATATAACCGGGACTATCGATATATCCGATATCGATATAACGAGACTTTACTGTATATATATTCACCCATCTATTTTCCGTATTGCTTATTCCTCGCTTATTCCTCCGCAAGGGACACCCTGAATTGGTTGCCAGCCAATGGCAGGCAACAGTCACTCTCACACACACCTACGGACAATTTGGAGTGGTCAATCTGCCTGCCATGCATATTTTTGGAGTGTGGGAGGAAACCGGAGGACTGAAAACCCACGCGGGCCCGGGGAGAACAAAGTCCACACAGGGAGGCCAGGCCGGGACGCGAACCCGCGACCTCTGCACTGTGAAGCCGGTGTGCTAACCACTCGACTACCGGGCCGCCTATGTATATATGTATATATTTATTTTGTTTGGTATTTATTTGTATTTGTTTATTTATTGTATTTTTATTCGTTTTTAACAATCCCGTGGAGAATTGAAAATCAGGAATGTGTGTTTGGCGTATAAACAATCTCCCGATCCTTACAAGTGTACACATTCATTAAGAGACATTCTCAAACTAAAGGGATCACAATTTTTAAAACTACTGAGGTACATAAATTATTGCATTGCATTGTATTATTTTTTTCTTCTGTTTCCTATGAAACTTGTCACAAATCAGATCATCAACCCAAAAAGGATCCCCAAAAAACTTTGAGTCCATTGCCACACTCGGTTTTGCTTCCCGGGCAGCCTCCCATTATGTTTGCCTTTGCACGCCAAGCCGGCGTTACCTATTCTGGGCAAGCCACTTTCTCTCTCCTGTCATAGCTCATTGTCTCCCTCCCACACCAGCTGCGTGAAGAACGGGCCCGCCATGCCAAGTGCCATTTGATTAGCCTCTTTCTGGCAGCAACGGTAATTGTTGGGACAAGTCTTCTCTTTTCTACTCTTGTGCCCCCCTCCCTCTCCCACCGCATCCCTTCGTCAATGGCTCCCTTTCTTTTCTTCATCAACCCATCGTGATGGGATGCTTCCTCATCACTCGGTTCTGCATTCACGCCATCCCTGCGTAAATGCCAGTCTCATTTTATCCGGGATGATTCCTCCCCACCCACGTATTCCAGACTCCCCATACTTGAAATTAACCGTGATTCCTCATCATTTTCATTGCCGTATTTCTTTTCTTTGCAGTGTCAAATATACTTCTTGGATGCATAGCTTTTCCTCTGGACGTGCCAACCGGTGTGCCGGGGCACATTAGTGTGTCAAGAGAGCTCTGACGTGTGTGTCGCGGGAAAATGATTTTTGAATAACAAATAATCCATCTTTTTCTATCTATCAATGACAGCAATGTACAGTGACAGAAAGAACAAAATATAATTATCTATGCCATGGCAGAATGTATGCAATCGATATGGTCTTTTTGTGATAATTTTGTCTGGTTGTGTATGTTGCAATTGTTTTTTTTTACCTTCAAAAAATGTGTCTTGGCTCAATAATGGTTGCAAATCATTGACTTTGATTGCCTAATTGTTAGGTACTGCAACGTTTAATTATGAAGGCGTGCCCTAATCATATCATTTATTTCGAGGATATCTCGTGTAAAGATCATGAAATTGATTACACTCCAAACACACATTCCTGTTTTCCTACTCTGCACAGGACTTGCACAGGACTTACAAAATAAATAAACAAACAAACAAAGAAAGACACAAATGAATAAATAAATGAACAGCGGCCGTCCGCCTTTCGGGTTAACGACTTTCATGTGAGGAACATGCTTGACTGACATGGCACATCAGCGGTCTTGACAGCGAGGACTGCGACAGGGGCAGAAGACACGAGCAACTGACCCGGGGAGACACAGTGAGTACTCTTCTTTTGTCGTTATCGTTCGCTTACTAATGCACCCCGTCCGCTACTCACCCCACCACCCCTCCAATCCACAACCTTTTGTACGTACAAGATGCATACCGGCAGCGACATAAAGTCACCTCTGCCTACAGGCGGGTCCATCGTGCTCCTGCTGTGAAATGAGAGCTACATTTTGAGTTCACTTTTGGAACTGTGATTCTCCAGCAAAAAAATAAAGAAAATAAATAATCATAATCATAAAAGAAAAACACATATGTTACTTTTATACATTGTCCATCTGAAATAACAACAGATCCAGTCTGTGGCTTGTCTCAGCATTTGTCGATTGGTGTCCCCGCCACCCTCCTCCCACAACATCTGTTGCTCCACACCAGCTGCTGAGCAGTCGCGCCTTTTGGCTGATGCTTCAAACGGTTCGAAAACAAACTCTGGCTCAATAATGCAGCATATCAAGATTTTATTGAGAGTAACGTGGCAACGATAACTCAAAGCTGTCCTCCCAAGGCAATTTAACACCCGACAGGGACCTTCTTGGCTCTGAGAAAACTCCAAGCGGTCTCATCAGAAAAGACACCCCATCCATTTTTTAAAAGTGCATGCCTTATGTTTTTTGGAGGGTGTCCTCTGCGACATCCAAAATAGAAATCAATGTGTCTGGCGCACCGTTGTCGCCCGATACATTAAATGTGGAATCGATAACTAATGTCACTGTCATTTTTCCTCATCCACCAACCGATGGGATGCGATAAAAGTGCCTTGCGCCACCCGGGATACGGCTGAGAATTGAAACGACAGAGCGATGCATGCTGGTATTCCACACCAAGCCAAAAAGTAATCCTACTCAATAAATTTTAGCCTGGAAATACAAACAGTGTGATTTTTCACATATTTGTGATCAAATCAAGATCAGTTTGGTTGTAAGTGAATTTATAAACACAAACCAAGCCTTTCTTTCTCTTTATGCACTCAAATACGAATGATGTTGCCAGGTAAACGGCCCCATTCCGCATCCCACCCTCAATAGAATTTCTGATCCGATATAGACAGAGTTCATAATTCTGAAATTGTGACGAGAAATTGCGGGGCCGGAAAAGCTATTCCATCATAATAAAACGGCCCTGCGGGAATAACGCATCAAGGCATCATCCACACTTGGAGACGTATGCCGAGGTCCCGACAATGGAATAAACCAAATCATCCGCACATATAAATTGGTAAAAATGTATGAGGGCATCCCTTGGAACCACTACAATCATAAACTTCAACCCTGTAATAATCCTCCACTCCTTCAATATTTATGGGCCGACGCTCACATTCTCCCACTTCTCTTTTATTATTTGTCAGTAGAGATGATTCAGCCTCCAGAGGCCAGCCACACACACACACACACACACACACACACACACACGCACACACGCACACACACACGCACACACACGCACACACACACACACACACACGCACACACACACACACACACACACGCAAACACACACACACACACACACACACACACACACACACACAGACATGGATTTAGAAAAAAAGTATGTGTGTGTGTGAGGGGGTGCACCTCATTATTGCTTATTACGCTCCCTGCATCTCTCTCGCCTGCCTCGGGTCAACAAAGTGTGGCAGAGGTTAGGTATGATACCAGGTAAAAAGCTCTGGCAAACATTCCCCAAATCCCACTTTTTTTGCGCCCTCAAATATCTCTGGGATGAAAGAAAAAATGGGGTCGAACCCCCCGCGCTTCTACACACACAAAGGCAGACTATTTGTTTCTAATATTTTAACTGTCTGGGGGTAGAGGCAAGTCATAGTGTGCAGAAAGGGGGAAAGGGGTTTCCCGCCACTGTTGCCAGTCACCTGAATGTTGCTTAACTCATTCACGGCCAGACGATGTGCAAAAATGTATCCACTCCAGTGCCAGGGTTTTTATCATTTTCATTCAAATTGCAGGACCCACAGAATATTTAGTGAATTAGTTTTAAGACTACATAAAAATTCAATGCAGTGTTAGAAACCATAGACACTCTTCTTTCATCAGAAAAAAAAGTGTTAATTCCAAAATTATAAGGGTCTGGAGTTATCTGAGTTTAAAATGGGGGCAGCTGTACAAAATACAATACATTACATCAGAATCAGATCAGAATCAGAATCATAATCATCTTTATTGCCAAGTATGTACAACACACAAGGAATTTGTTTCCGGTAGAACACGCTGCACTAGTATCGTCGTCAAAAAAACTGCTAAGTGGCACTATACAGTTCCATTTTGGCTACTGTTGGCTACCAAAATGAAATTGGTTTTAGAAATGAGTGGTAAGAAAGGGGGGATGGGATTGGATTGGCAGTGGGGAGGGGTAAGGGGGAGGCAATTGAGAAACTGATTAAAAAGCAAATGGAATTTGCCATTCCGAGGGCCACAATCGACAGAGAAGGTAATGGGGCTGACCTCATGTTTATTTGTCTGGTTAGGGCTTTAAACTAGCTGTCCATTATTGGACATTACCAGTTCATCCTCCGCTATCTGCCCCGCTGCGCCCCCCTCCCGAACCCTCTCGCCACAACAGGCAGCTCCTTGGACAGATTAGCCAAAAGAAATAAACCTAATCTCCATTCTTAGCTCATTACAGTCACAAAAAAACACTACCATACAGAAGCGCAACGTTTTTCGCCAGTGGGAGGGGCATCCCTCCAACGACCTTGAAGGACGGCCTCGGCGAGGATGTGACGAGGCAGCCGCGGGTGGACTCAATTTTCATGCAAATCAAAGATCTTTGCCGTGAACTTTGGCATGCTCCATGTTTCCGCATTAACCCTGAGTCGGATTTGACGCGTTTGACTTGCCAATGGGTCGCGCACGCAGTTGCTTGCCCTCTCCTTGTACTGGGGGTCTGTAAGGGGAGGGGCACTCATCACCCAGACCCTGCTTGACGTGTTTATACGGAGCCAACCGGGAGTTGAATGGAGTGTCACGTAGTTGACGTCCATTGGGTTCGCGTCACCCATCAATCTTTGTCGGCGCGCTTGGGGAATGGCCACAAAATTACATTTCAAAGATGCGCCTCACATTGACCTCCAGGAGGAGCTAGGAGCTAGACGCACTAGTTGAGAATCCTCGCTCGGTTATGGTACGCCTCGATTGCCCAAATGTGATCATGAGTTCTTTTGGGGAAAGTTTACGTTTTCAATCGTAAATCGAGAAATGCTCAGTTATGATCTCAACGAAACACGAAAATTGCTGCTATTTGCATTGTTTCTGGTGGCTTTGACCTCATTAGGACGTCCAGATTGTGTTTTGGTTTGAAGAAATTATTTTGTGAAAGAACAAAACAAAAGACCGACAAAGTAAAAACGTAAAATACGAGCAACGAGGAAGCCAGTATGAGAAAAAAAAGTGCTTGCAGAGGGCAAATTCAATAACTAACTAAATAAATAAATAACATTGGTTGTCATGAAACAAAAAGAGGACAAATCCAAACACTAGGGAAAAATTGTGAGACTATAAAGGTTATCATATCTCATCTTATTGTATCTAACATTGAACTCACAAAAGCCACAAAAAGAGCAGATCAAGAACTTATCAATATTAGACTATGATTGAGAATGTGGCGGCTCTCAGAAAAAAATGTACATAAAAATACCTCTTCATACGCGTCATGAGCAAGGCACAATCATTTGACTTGTACTCAATTGTACTCTTTATTAGTCAGCATGATGAAGACTTTATTTTTTGCTTGTATATGATGGTTGTCCACATACAGCACTTTGTATGCGGCTGTGTCTGTTTGAAAGTGCTCTATAAATAAACTTGAGTTGAGTTGAGTATGTGATCGGAGTATAATTAGTTACCGTTTATGGGTCCGTCCTATAGGACCCTTTGGTTGCGCCCCCAACCACCCGCCCCCCTGAAACGGTTGCTTTCCTTAAACATCTTCTTACGTTTTGTATCACAATCTTGTAATTAATCACACTTGATGAATAAGAGTAGCAGAAAATTACACAATTGTATTTCCAATCTGATGCCGAACTCATCTGTTCCCATTGTTTTTCGAAAAGAGAGAAATACAACACACGGTCACCCATCCATCCCCTCCCAAAATGCAACCGACAGCTGCCATACTGGGCTAATGAGTGAAAAAGGAAACGAGTGGCTCTAATTGAGGACATGATGTTTACCAGATGCTGTGGCAACGTGTAAAAAGTAAGCAGAATTGTTTTTTTTTCTTCTTATGCTGCCTCTCGAGCATCAAACTAACCAAAGCCCCAAAAACGTCTTACAATGGGGGTTCAATCGGACAATGGGGAAATCCACACATCCTCCTTCCACGGAAATATGCGCAAAAAACATTTCAAGGAGTTCAATGGAGCGACTGAAATCCCTTCAAACATCACAGCCCTTTTTCAACAAAAGAAAATACGAGTGTTTTTTCTTTTCAAATCGCATCAAACATGCTGGGCTTGACTAAAAACGCTGACCAACTCCCAAATTGAAATATTCCAAATGCATGAATGAATCTCCACTGTGAGACTAATAAAGGCAAATCCAATCCAATCCTATCCAATGTAATATTGAATGGCAGGTGCTTTTCGTTCCACTGCAAATCCATCCAACTTTGCGCAAATAGAAAACTTTTGTTTTATTTATTTTTTGGGAAAAAAGTCACCCAGAATGCATCACTCCCACTGGGAGCATCCACTGGCATGGATACTGCATCACCATAGTGACTGGCTAATTGGTGGGTATTATCACAGCCAATGAAATGCTGGGTGGGTGCAAAAAAAAAAAAAAACAACAACAACAACAACAAACAACAACCCCCCCCAAAAAAACAAAAATAGTAACAACAACAAACAAGTGAAATGTATGGAAATTTGGTGGTGTGTGTGCCATCATAAACTAAATTAAAAAACAACCACGTCGGCGTACAACTCCAACACCAATTGAAAATAGGGACGCCGTCCCAACCAAGAGAACCCAAGACACAAAAGAAAGTATTGATTAATCAGCATCGACTCTGCCGCCAAATCCAGATTGGTAGCATCAATTATGTATACGGCGTTCAAACATGATTGCACATTTCTAATTACTGCCCCCGCTGATCTCCATGGCAACAAAAGCTCTAAGCATCACGTCTGAGTTCCCGTTCCGTTGAACAATCAGTCGAACCATCCCTCCCCCACTCTAATTTCCCTCATTAACTCTGAATCAGATATTGGAAAAAAATTCATGCCCCCATTCAGTTTTAATAGCGCTCATGTGAGATTGACGCGACGCTTTCCTTTGCTTTTGCAAACTTCCATCGCGTCTGGCCAACTGCCCCCGCCGGGATGGCATTTGGATATGACGGCCAAATGTTGAAATTGCGATATTGGATTAAAAAAAAGCGAAATAAAATTCTTCAGACGCAAAAAATCAAAAGCCAAAAGCAAAATGTGTAATATGTATGTCGATTAGCTCTATTAGCCTTGTATCAAAATGACTACGTTGGCCTATCAATACACAAAGAGCCTCCATGGTTAAACATTTTGAATTCCAACAGAGCAAATGTACACAAAATTTGCACCAAATATCTTCTTTTCAATCAACCAGCCACGCTACATTCGCGCATGCGTATGCGATTGTGAAAGCAAATTTTTGTTGAAAGAAATGTTGAAATGTAATATTTATTCTCCACCTTTTTACAATTTGTCCAGCGAGGGGAAAACCAAAAACATATTTCCCTAACCCAATGTTTCCCATTTGTAAACATTTTTGAAAAAATCCCCTAGGGCAGGGGTGGGCAAACTTTTTGACTCGCGGGCCGCATTGGGTTCTAAAATTTGACAGAGGGGCCGGGCCAGGAGCATTTGGAGGGAGTGTTTGGGCCGGAAATACTCTGAACAAGTTATGTCCATAATTTATAAAATCACTTCAAATGACTTCGACTGAGCGTATTTTACAAAGATTCCACAGCATATAGCTATAGTTTACGTTTTAGGACTTGCGCTGAATATTCATGAAGTCTTGTTTTCGAGTTGATGACGCTCCCCATGTGAACGTCACGTTTGGACCGCCCCTGACCGAGAAAGCGACATACAATGCATTTTGGGTACTTTGTTTGGTCTGAAAACTTCGTGTTGATCCGTGTTGATGGTGAAATTAGAAAGAAAACACATAAATAACGCCATGGTGAATCGTTGTGTGTTGCACCAAGACAACTATTTGATATTCGCTGACACAAATTCCCAGCTGACAAATCAGCCCATTTCCAACGGAGCTTGGGCGCAATCTTCTGCATTTCTGGGTGCTACAATTGCTGTCATTGATGGCTCGAATTGATATGGGAGGACTCCTTGAATCAATTGCAAACATTTATGCTTTCCTCTTTAGAACTATTTGAATCATATTCATAACTGGATGAGTAACAAGAAAACATCTTCTCCGAATCTGAAGCCATTGTTTTGATTCTCGATCAAAGGCAAGACGTCTTGGCGTGACGTCACGAACAGGGGGGTGGGACCTTCTGAAACTGACCATTTCCGGATTCAGTTGAAGTCATTTTTATTTGTGTTCTTCATTTAACTAAAAATATCAGCCTGCCTGATTTGGGTATTTTAGATGCTATAAAACGTTTTTCTGATGTCAGTGGGAAACAAAAACAAAAAATGGTGCCGGTGCCTTTAAATGTAGTATGTACAAACCTCATAGCACAGTAAAAACACTACAACCCAATTTATTAACTGTCTTTCAAATGTGAAAAATATCCCTGATCAGTTAATAAATTTGTCTCAAGGAATATGGCGTTTACATACTATTTCGCAGATACTTGGAGGAGGAAATGGAAATAGATTAAAATAACATGCACTGTGATTTATCAAGATTGCGTCTGTTTTTAATAAGTTTCCATCGAAGGGGCAAAGTTAAAGAAATCCACATTTATTGAAAAATGGAATCACTTTCAAAATTCAAAACATATTATTACACAACGAAATATTCAAGCTCAATAATACCTACTTGTGTTAAATTCCGCCAAATCATAGATGGTTTGTCCTGACCGCGCGCTCAACAAACTCCTCACTGACGCCCTCGCCTACACGCACAAACAAAACACGTGTACCGTCGCCGAGCACACAAACATAGACTACCTGCAGTTGAAATTTGCATTCTCGGCACGGCAGCCAATCAGAAGCCTGCTTCTTTCTTCCGGACTTTCGCAAGCGTTATAAAGTCGTGCAATTGCATGTCATTTTACAAAATAGATGCACAGAACCTCAGCCCAGAAGAAAGATTCAAAAGAAGCTAACAACATATGTGACGCTAAAAAACGTAAATTCACATTAAACCGTGACTGTAATGTGTACGTGAGATTTATGAAAGGGGCTTAGTGGCTCGTAGGAAGCAATGCAAACGTTGCATTGTGCACCGCAATGACAATCGACTACTGCAGCAAAATCTACGGCCATGCACATTTACCGTAAATTAAGCAAGGTAGCATTTGTAGTAGGTGCATTCTTGATTTAAAAAAAAACTTTATACTTTGTTACAATGTTTTTTAATGTGATTAGTTGTCTCTTTGTGCTTCAAGTTGTGAAAATTGGGACAGGCAACTTTTCAGTTATCTGCCCTGTTGTTCGCTAACTTTTTGTCATGAGTTTTAGACACTGTTTGTACTATAATTTGGGCAAGTTCGGCGGGCCGGATTAAAAAGCCTAACGGGCCGTATGTGGCCCGCGGGCCGTAGTTTGCCCATGCCTGCCCTAGGGAGTCATTAGGGCGCCACTAAAGGCCACATGCCGTTCTAGAGCCGCAGGTTGCCTACCACCGGGCTAGCCCTGAACAAGAGCGCCGATGTTCCCATGGACACCGGTATCCTTGAAGAACCTTTCGCAACGCCGTTCACAAGTTTCACCCCCCCGCGTCAAATCATGAGTGCTTCTACGTCTGTTTGTACACTTGACATTTTGCCCTCGCTTTTCCATTGAATTCAGCCTGGCGTTGGTGCAAACGCCGCCCACGCGCATTATGAGGGCCATTCGACACAAGTTACAGCGCTGACTGTCACGCGGCTTCCATCGGCTTCAGGCGTTGATCGGTCCAGCACGTCAATAAAAAGTGCGGTCGGAGCGATCGTCAGCGTCTTATCTGCTTCCCGGCAGCCTTCACCCTGGCCAACGGTCAATAACCGGAATCCATAAGCGGGTGTCTGACGCAGGCTGGCGTGTCTTTCGATGTCATTAGTGCCAGTCACCCAACGCTGGTACGGCTGCTTCTGAAGCGTTACTGATGCAGCTGACCAGCGCCATGATGTGTTTGTTGGGGTGTGTGGGTGGGGTCTCTGAGTGCTGCCATACGTCTGCACATTTGCGCAAAGTACTCTCGGCTGCCTAAATGATGGATGTGCCTCTTTGTCGCACAGGTTAGAAGGCATCCTTGATGGAAGAGTCCTATCGTTCATCACTCGCCAGCTTCCAGCTCCCAAGGCCCCCCGCTCCCACTTAGCGATCCATTCTCCACTCCCCCTTCCTCTCTTTCCCTTCTTCTTGCCGCTACATGACGAATTGCTTACACAAGAAATGTGTTCTTGGACTTTTGTTCCATTTTTTTTCTTTCTTCATCTTTTCACATAATTGCTTCTTTTTCTTTCCGTTCCCAGGACCCCCGCACCCCCCTTCAGAGAGCCAGCAGGCCATCTCTCGTTGGAAGGCCGTTGGTTAATGACTCGCCCATGTTTTTCCGTTTCGTTTCAATCTCTGACCCATCTTTGCTGAAGTAAGCCAAATGCTAACCGCGCGAGCGTGCTAAGAAAAGGTCGAACCCCGATGACAAATCACAATGCGTCGGGGTGACCCGATCGTCTCCACGATGGACCTTGAAGGCATGAGACGACGTTGAAATGTCGCGAAACACCAGTCAGCAGTATTGATGAAGCCCATGCAACTTAAAAGAATCTGTCGATGCTACAACTTCACGTCTGTGGTGCTCTCTGTACCTCGAAACTCATTACTGTTTGTCTTTAAATAGCTGTTGCTTCAAAAACCATGACTCTCCATGTTAACCATTAGCATTAGCATGCACCATTACTCATTTAACACTTTATATAAACCGGATAATAAAATTAACTGTCCACTGCCATAACTGCTGTCTTTTAAAGGACAACCGACGTCACTTTTTTGTTTCTTAACTGACCTCAGAAAAACGTTTTATAGCATCTAAAATACCCAAAACACGCAGTATGATATTTTTATTCAAATGCAAAACACCAATAAAAATGACTTAAAGTGTCCAAAATCTGCAAACAATTGAGCTGCGAATTTGGCATTTTCAGAAAGTCCCGCACCCAGTTTGTGACGTCACGCGAAGACGTCTTGCATTGCTGCAGAATCAAAACAATTTCTTCAAATTCGGAGAATATGCTTTCTTGTTACACATCCAGTTATGAATATGATTCAAATAATTCTGAAGAGGACAGCATACATGTTTGCAATCAATTAAAGAATTTATTCCGTGCCATTATGAGGCAACATTGAGGGGAGATGTCTCAACGAAAAAAAGGCACAAAACGGCGACCTGCTGTGGCCACCTCAGTTTCCACAGGCTGATAAACTCCTTATATGGAGCTTGGACGCCCTCTTCTGGTGGCTTTTGGGTGCAACATGAGGTCCTCAGACCAGTACAGCAAGATACCAGTACAGCAAAATACATTGACGTGATGGAAGGACCGCTACAATACGTCATTTTTTCGGTCAGGGGCGTTCCTTTCGTGACGTCACATATGGACTCGTCACTGACTCAAAAACAAGACTTCCTGAATATTCAGTGCAAGTGTTAACATGTAAAATACAGCTATATGTGGTGGAATCTTATTAAAAAACGCTCAGTAGAAGTCATTTGAAGCCATTTTACAAATTATGGACACAACTTGTCCGGAGACGTCGGTTGTCCTTTAAAGGGGTTAAGTAACCGAAAACCATGACTCTCCATGCCAACGGACTGTCCATACTATCCGTGAGCATTAGCATGTTCAGCACTCATAGCCCTATCATTAAACCCCGATAATACCATCAAGGGTCTACTGCCATCACCACTGTCATTCCAAAAGGTTGAAGCCAAATACTAAGACGTTGCATGCTAACCATTAGCATTGGCATATTCTAGGACTCTTGTGACACCGATAATACCATCAACTGTCCACTGTCATAACCACTATCCCTCCAAAGGAGTTGAAGAGCTGAATACCATGACTCTCGCGAATGGTTAGCATTAGTGTGCTCCAGCACTCATTTAACCCCTTCATGTAAACCCAATAACCAAATTATCTGTTCATTGCCGTAACCGTTGGCAACTGTTCCTTAAAGGTGTTCAGGAACTGAAAAATATGACTCTCCATGCTAATGGACTCTCCACACTAACCGTTAGCCTTTTCCGGCACTCGTTTAACCCTTTCATGTAAATCCGACAACAACATCAGCTGTCCAGTGTTGTAACCGCTGACCCCAAAAGGGTTTAGGAGCCATTCATGTGTACTTCGAGATATGTGGCTTCATCTTTAAGACGAGCAAATGCTACATGCTGGATCAATACGACAGCCTCAAAGAGCCAGGAGTTGATGGCTGGGATTTTATCCTGCAACGGTATGAAAATGGAAGCAGAGAAAATTCCTAACTACTTTAACGGCGCCACGGAGGTGGAAACGCACCCCCCTCCTCTCATAAAGAAAATAGGTGTTGATTATGTACACACACTTGCTCTTATGAGCGGCTGCAAAATCATTTATCTTTGTTTACCCACAGCCGGCAGAGAATATACCCGGGGATTTATGCACATCTTTGCTTCGTCGGTTCCCCGTGTAAGTGCTCCCTCCACCGCAACACATCCGCTTATCTAGATGACGAGATGTTAGGTGAAATGCGAGTCGGTCGGCGTGCGGAACCTCGCTGCCGCTAGCAAAAGGGTCCAAATTAGCCTCCCTTGCAGGTAAAGCAAACGACATCTGGGATGGGAAGCGCCGAGGCTGTCAATAGGCTCGTTAATGGGGGCAGCTTGATAAACGGACTCATTCATCATCAATTTTCCCGGAAAGACAAATTTTCTCCTCTTCGTGCACAGGGACAGAAGGAGGGTGCGCCGTCCTTGATGATTAATTTGAATGTACACAGCTACATCAACATTAATACTGATTGCTGATTAAGTTCCGATCCATTACGCTCACTCAAGCGAGACGCTGTCGCACCCCTTCACCTCTCCGTTACTTCTTAATCCATTTCTTCCCTCTCCTTTTGTCCCATTTTTTAAACTGGGTTTTTTTGTTTGCGCGCAGCCGCCTCAAAGAAGTTGTTATCAGGCTTTCCTCGAACTGGAGGTGAAAAGGTCTGAGGCACGCTAGCTGTTAGCGGTATTGCTTTACTTGCCAATCACGTCGAAAGCAGGCCTCATGTCGTGATTTCTGATTTTATTCTCCGGCAACTATTTTAGGATGAGTGTTTCAACCCAAAACTGGCAGCGCAGTAGGCGACTGGTTAGCATGTCGGCCTCACAGTGCAGAGGTGCAGGGTTTGATTCCAGCTCTGGCTTCTCTGTGTGGAGTTTGCATATTCTCTGGTATTCCAATGTCCTTCCACATTCCAAAAACAAGCACGACATGTATCGGAATTTGATTGCGTGGACACCAGTCCAACATGGCCAAATATTGTACAAAAACAGTATAAGGGTTATCAAACACTCCAAATTGCCCTGAGAAGTCAGTGTGAGCGCAGGTGGTCTCTGTGGTGCCAATCTAGGGACGCCGTCCCAACCAAGAGAACCCAAGACACAAAAGAAAGTATTGATTAATCAGCATCGACTCTGCCGCCAAATCCAGATTGGTAGCATCAATTATGTATACGGCGTTCAAACATGATTGCACATTTCTAATTACTGCCCCCGCTGATCTCCATGGCAACAAAAGCTCTAAGCATCACGTCTGAGTTCCCGTTCCGTTGAACAATCAGTCGAACCATCCCTCCCCCACTCTAATTTCCCTCATTAACTCTGAATCAGATATTGGAAAAAAATTCATGCCCCCATTCAGTTTTAATAGCGCTCATGTGAGATTGACGCGACGCTTTCCTTTGCTTTTGCAAACTTCCATCGCGTCTGGCCAACTGCCCCCGCCGGGATGGCATTTGGATATGACGGCCAAATGTTGAAATTGCGATATTGGATTAAAAAAAAGCGAAATAAAATTCTTCAGACGCAAAAAATCAAAAGCCAAAAGCAAAATGTGTAATATGTATGTCGATTAGCTCTATTAGCCTTGTATCAAAATGACTACGTTGGCCTATCAATACACAAAGAGCCTCCATGGTTAAACATTTTGAATTCCAACAGAGCAAATGTACACAAAATTTGCACCAAATATCTTCTTTTCAATCAACCAGCCACGCTACATTCGCGCATGCGTATGCGATTGTGAAAGCAAATTTTTGTTGAAAGAAATGTTGAAATGTAATATTTATTCTCCACCTTTTTACAATTTGTCCAGCGAGGGGAAAACCAAAAACATATTTCCCTAACCCAATGTTTCCCATTTGTAAACATTTTTGAAAAAATCCCCTAGGGCAGGGGTGGGCAAACTTTTTGACTCGCGGGCCGCATTGGGTTCTAAAATTTGACAGAGGGGCCGGGCCAGGAGCATTTGGAGGGAGTGTTTGGGCCGGAAATACTCTGAACAAGTTATGTCCATAATTTATAAAATCACTTCAAATGACTTCGACTGAGCGTATTTTACAAAGATTCCACAGCATATAGCTATAGTTTACGTTTTAGGACTTGCGCTGAATATTCATGAAGTCTTGTTTTCGAGTTGATGACGCTCCCCATGTAACGTCACGTTTGGACCGCCCCTGACCGAGAAAGCGACATACAATGCATTTTGGGTACTTTGTTTGGTCTGAAAACTTCGTGTTGATCCGTGTTGATGGTGAAATTAGAAAGAAAACACATAAATAACGCCATGGTGAATCGTTGTGTGTTGCACCAAGACAACTATTTGATATTCGCTGACACAAATTCCCAGCTGACAAATCAGCCCATTTCCAACGGAGCTTGGGCGCAATCTTCTGCATTTCTGGGTGCTACAATTGCTGTCATTGATGGCTCGAATTGATATGGGAGGACTCCTTGAATCAATTGCAAACATTTATGCTTTCCTCTTTAGAACTATTTGAATCATATTCATAACTGGATGAGTAACAAGAAAACATCTTCTCCGAATCTGAAGCCATTGTTTTGATTCTCGATCAAAGGCAAGACGTCTTGGCGTGACGTCACGAACAGGGGGGTGGGACCTTCTGAAACTGACCATTTCCGGATTCAGTTGAAGTCATTTTTATTTGTGTTCTTCATTTAACTAAAAATATCAGCCTGCCTGATTTGGGTATTTTAGATGCTATAAAACGTTTTTCTGATGTCAGTGGGAAACAAAAACAAAAAATGGTGCCGGTGCCTTTAAATGTAGTATGTACAAACCTCATAGCACAGTAAAAACACTACAACCCAATTTATTAACTGTCTTTCAAATGTGAAAAATATCCCTGATCAGTTAATAAATTTGTCTCAAGGAATATGGCGTTTACATACTATTTCGCAGATACTTGGAGGAGGAAATGGAAATAGATTAAAATAACATGCACTGTGATTTATCAAGATTGCGTCTGTTTTTAATAAGTTTCCATCGAAGGGGCAAAGTTAAAGAAATCCACATTTATTGAAAAATGGAATCACTTTCAAAATTCAAAACATATTATTACACAACGAAATATTCAAGCTCAATAATACCTACTTGTGTTAAATTCCGCCAAATCATAGATGGTTTGTCCTGACCGCGCGCTCAACAAACTCCTCACTGACGCCCTCGCCTACACGCACAAACAAAACACGTGTACCGTCGCCGAGCACACAAACATAGACTACCTGCAGTTGAAATTTGCATTCTCGGCACGGCAGCCAATCAGAAGCCTGCTTCTTTCTTCCGGACTTTCGCAAGCGTTATAAAGTCGTGCAATTGCATGTCATTTTACAAAATAGATGCACAGAACCTCAGCCCAGAAGAAAGATTCAAAAGAAGCTAACAACATATGTGACGCTAAAAAACGTAAATTCACATTAAACCGTGACTGTAATGTGTACGTGAGATTTATGAAAGGGGCTTAGTGGCTCGTAGGAAGCAATGCAAACGTTGCATTGTGCACCGCAATGACAATCGACTACTGCAGCAAAATCTACGGCCATGCACATTTACCGTAAATTAAGCAAGGTAGCATTTGTAGTAGGTGCATTCTTGATTTAAAAAAAAACTTTATACTTTGTTACAATGTTTTTTAATGTGATTAGTTGTCTCTTTGTGCTTCAAGTTGTGAAAATTGGGACAGGCAACTTTTCAGTTATCTGCCCTGTTGTTCGCTAACTTTTTGTCATGAGTTTTAGACACTGTTTGTACTATAATTTGGGCAAGTTCGGCGGGCCGGATTAAAAAGCCTAACGGGCCGTATGTGGCCCGCGGGCCGTAGTTTGCCCATGCCTGCCCTAGGGAGTCATTAGGGCGCCACTAAAGGCCACATGCCGTTCTAGAGCCGCAGGTTGCCTACCACCGGGCTAGCCCTGAACAAGAGCGCCGATGTTCCCATGGACACCGGTATCCTTGAAGAACCTTTCGCAACGCCGTTCACAAGTTTCACCGAGAATTTTTCACCCCCCCCCCCCCCCCCCCGCGTCAAATCATGAGTGCTTCTACGTCTGTTTGTACACTTGACATTTTGCCCTCGCTTTTCCATTGAATTCAGCCTGGCGTTGGTGCAAACGCCGCCCACGCGCATTATGAGGGCCATTCGACACAAGTTACAGCGCTGACTGTCACGCGGCTTCCATCGGCTTCAGGCGTTGATCGGTCCAGCACGTCAATAAAAAGTGCGGTCGGAGCGATCGTCAGCGTCTTATCTGCTTCCCGGCAGCCTTCACCCTGGCCAACGGTCAATAACCGGAATCCATAAGCGGGTGTCTGACGCAGGCTGGCGTGTCTTTCGATGTCATTAGTGCCAGTCACCCAACGCTGGTACGGCTGCTTCTGAAGCGTTACTGATGCAGCTGACCAGCGCCATGATGTGTTTGTTGGGGTGTGTGGGTGGGGTCTCTGAGTGCTGCCATACGTCTGCACATTTGCGCAAAGTACTCTCGGCTGCCTAAATGATGGATGTGCCTCTTTGTCGCACAGGTTAGAAGGCATCCTTGATGGAAGAGTCCTATCGTTCATCACTCGCCAGCTTCCAGCTCCCAAGGCCCCCCGCTCCCACTTAGCGATCCATTCTCCACTCCCCCTTCCTCTCTTTCCCTTCTTCTTGCCGCTACATGACGAATTGCTTACACAAGAAATGTGTTCTTGGACTTTTGTTCCATTTTTTTTCTTTCTTCATCTTTTCACATAATTGCTTCTTTTTCTTTCCGTTCCCAGGACCCCCGCACCCCCCTTCAGAGAGCCAGCAGGCCATCTCTCGTTGGAAGGCCGTTGGTTAATGACTCGCCCATGTTTTTCCGTTTCGTTTCAATCTCTGACCCATCTTTGCTGAAGTAAGCCAAATGCTAACCGCGCGAGCGTGCTAAGAAAAGGTCGAACCCCGATGACAAATCACAATGCGTCGGGGTGACCCGATCGTCTCCACGATGGACCTTGAAGGCATGAGACGACGTTGAAATGTCGCGAAACACCAGTCAGCAGTATTGATGAAGCCCATGCAACTTAAAAGAATCTGTCGATGCTACAACTTCACGTCTGTGGTGCTCTCTGTACCTCGAAACTCATTACTGTTTGTCTTTAAATAGCTGTTGCTTCAAAAACCATGACTCTCCATGTTAACCATTAGCATTAGCATGCACCATTACTCATTTAACACTTTATATAAACCGGATAATAAAATTAACTGTCCACTGCCATAACTGCTGTCTTTTAAAGGACAACCGACGTCACTTTTTTGTTTCTTAACTGACCTCAGAAAAACGTTTTATAGCATCTAAAATACCCAAAACACGCAGTATGATATTTTTATTCAAATGCAAAACACCAATAAAAATGACTTAAAGTGTCCAAAATCTGCAAACAATTGAGCTGCGAATTTGGCATTTTCAGAAAGTCCCGCACCCAGTTTGTGACGTCACGCGAAGACGTCTTGCATTGCTGCAGAATCAAAACAATTTCTTCAAATTCGGAGAATATGCTTTCTTGTTACACATCCAGTTATGAATATGATTCAAATAATTCTGAAGAGGACAGCATACATGTTTGCAATCAATTAAAGAATTTATTCCGTGCCATTATGAGGCAACATTGAGGGGAGATGTCTCAACGAAAAAAAGGCACAAAACGGCGACCTGCTGTGGCCACCTCAGTTTCCACAGGCTGATAAACTCCTTATATGGAGCTTGGACGCCCTCTTCTGGTGGCTTTTGGGTGCAACATGAGGTCCTCAGACCAGTACAGCAAGATACCAGTACAGCAAAATACATTGACGTGATGGAAGGACCGCTACAATACGTCATTTTTTCGGTCAGGGGCGTTCCTTTCGTGACGTCACATATGGACTCGTCACTGACTCAAAAACAAGACTTCCTGAATATTCAGTGCAAGTGTTAACATGTAAAATACAGCTATATGTGGTGGAATCTTATTAAAAAACGCTCAGTAGAAGTCATTTGAAGCCATTTTACAAATTATGGACACAACTTGTCCGGAGACGTCGGTTGTCCTTTAAAGGGGTTAAGTAACCGAAAACCATGACTCTCCATGCCAACGGACTGTCCATACTATCCGTGAGCATTAGCATGTTCAGCACTCATAGCCCTATCATTAAACCCCGATAATACCATCAAGGGTCTACTGCCATCACCACTGTCATTCCAAAAGGTTGAAGCCAAATACTAAGACGTTGCATGCTAACCATTAGCATTGGCATATTCTAGGACTCTTGTGACACCGATAATACCATCAACTGTCCACTGTCATAACCACTATCCCTCCAAAGGAGTTGAAGAGCTGAATACCATGACTCTCGCGAATGGTTAGCATTAGTGTGCTCCAGCACTCATTTAACCCCTTTAACCCCTTTAAACCCAATAACCAAATTATCTGTTCATTGCCGTAACCGTTGGCAACTGTTCCTTAAAGGTGTTCAGGAACTGAAAAATATGACTCTCCATGCTAATGGACTCTCCACACTAACCGTTAGCCTTTTCCGGCACTCGTTTAACCCTTTCATGTAAATCCGACAACAACATCAGCTGTCCAGTGTTGTAACCGCTGACCCCAAAAGGGTTTAGGAGCCATTCATGTGTACTTCGAGATATGTGGCTTCATCTTTAAGACGAGCAAATGCTACATGCTGGATCAATACGACAGCCTCAAAGAGCCAGGAGTTGATTGCTGGGATTTTATCCTGCAACGGTATGAAAATGGAAGCAGAGAAAATTCCTAACTACTTTAACGGCGCCACGGAGGTGGAAACGCACCCCCCTCCTCTCATAAAGAAAATAGGTGTTGATTATGTACACACACTTGCTCTTATGAGCGGCTGCAAAATCATTTATCTTTGTTTACCCACAGCCGGCAGAGAATATACCCGGGGATTTATGCACATCTTTGCTTCGTCGGTTCCCCGTGTAAGTGCTCCCTCCACCGCAACACATCCGCTTATCTAGATGACGAGATGTTAGGTGAAATGCGAGTCGGTCGGCGTGCGGAACCTCGCTGCCGCTAGCAAAAGGGTCCAAATTAGCCTCCCTTGCAGGTAAAGCAAACGACATCTGGGATGGGAAGCGCCGAGGCTGTCAATAGGCTCGTTAATGGGGGCAGCTTGATAAACGGACTCATTCATCATCAATTTTCCCGGAAAGACAAATTTTCTCCTCTTCGTGCACAGGGACAGAAGGAGGGTGCGCCGTCCTTGATGATTAATTTGAATGTACACAGCTACATCAACATTAATACTGATTGCTGATTAAGTTCCGATCCATTACGCTCACTCAAGCGAGACGCTGTCGCACCCCTTCACCTCTCCGTTACTTCTTAATCCATTTCTTCCCTCTCCTTTTGTCCCATTTTTTAAACTGGGTTTTTTTGTTTGCGCGCAGCCGCCTCAAAGAAGTTGTTATCAGGCTTTCCTCGAACTGGAGGTGAAAAGGTCTGAGGCACGCTAGCTGTTAGCGGTATTGCTTTACTTGCCAATCACGTCGAAAGCAGGCCTCATGTCGTGATTTCTGATTTTATTCTCCGGCAACTATTTTAGGATGAGTGTTTCAACCCAAAACTGGCAGCGCAGTAGGCGACTGGTTAGCATGTCGGCCTCACAGTGCAGAGGTGCAGGGTTTGATTCCAGCTCTGGCTTCTCTGTGTGGAGTTTGCATATTCTCTGGTATTCCAATGTCCTTCCACATTCCAAAAACAAGCACGACATGTATCGGAATTTGATTGCGTGGACACCAGTCCAACATGGCCAAATATTGTACAAAAACAGTATAAGGGTTATCAAACACTCCAAATTGCCCTGAGAAGTCAGTGTGAGCGCAGGTGGTCTCTGTGGTGCCAATCGGTTCGGGATGTCACCCCACCGACTGCTGGAAAGGCTAGGGTAGTTACCCATGTGAAAATTAGTGGATTAAAAAATGGACAGATGCTGAAACACTGTCAAAAATGGACAGATGCTGAAACACTGTCAATATGGTTTAAAGGTCAAGAAATGATGGAATCTTTCACCAACAGAGAAATCTATAGCTTGGTCAGGCAATTAGATTCCATCCATCAAACAATTGCTCCTTTATCTTAATATCCTCGATTCTCTGTACCGGGATTATTCATCGTAAGCATGAAGAGCGCATCGCTCAGATACGCGACAGCCCACCCCGTTAGTGGTGACATGAGTGTGAGGTGTAATTTAAATCCAACCGGCAAGATGCGCTGTCTGAGCCCCTGTTTATCACGCTGTCATGCAGCAGCGATCAACGAGGTCCAAAACATGATCGCTTCCCAGCAGCGCCAACGCTTCCAAAGGGTTCTTAATCTCTGAGGTTAGCCCACGACGTGACAGCCCGGCTGTTTCCATGCATACAAATGGACGACCCAGCTCGGCTTCCGTCCCATGAAGTAGACTCGTGGCACGACCGACCCTCACGGTGGATCGGTGGCAATGACAAGTGGATAAAGAGCCTGGTGCCGGTCAAAGGGGTCAAGATGGCGGATTTAGAGAGCGACGTACTTTACGGCGCATTCAGGTTGCCCATTTTTTCCCCACTGTTGCTATGACGACCAGAGTCAATCAGTTTTAATGAACCAGACCGGTCAACACGGCTGGTCGTGACGGTGAACCCGCAAACGAATCGCATTTTGAGTTGCCGAAAATAAAGCAGGCGTATTGCGGAAAAACGGCGACGAGGTGCCATCTGCTTCTCATCCGACTGAAATGGGAGCCAAAAATGAGTCATCGCTTTGGGCGTTGGCCTCAATAAAGCAGGAAGGGATTGGATGTGTTTACAGATCGTTATTTGGCGGAAATGTGGAGACCGGATCGTGTTTCTGATACAGGTCTAGCTGCAGAATGAGATGCCTTCATCGTCGAGGCACACACCGCAAAACTTAACAAATCACGAAAAACCAGTGGTGAGCCGTACATTTCACACCTAGCCATTGAGTAGTGTTACTTCTGAATCAATCCAACCCTTAATAACTATTTTATGTCTATACAACGTTTACTGCAGCTACAGCTGTGACTCATATAAAAGTGTGTTGTGATTTTCTACAAGTCCACTAGAGGATAGCGTTAGCCAGGAATTAAGGCCTGCGAGAAGGCCAACTCAAAATCTGATTGGTTAAAGAAACAGTTTTATCGACACTTATTTGATGCTGCAGGCCACGCAGAATTGATTGTGAAGGCGGCCAGGTAGATTTATGACCCTTGTAACAAATAATGGTTAAAATGTGATTGGTTAAATGCTTAAATACGGAAAAAAACACCTGGAAGTGGGACAACAGGTGAAAAGCAATGAAAAGAAGCTGATAGACAATTTGGAATTATTTCATCAGAATTCATGGACAAAATAAAATTAACAATCTGTGATTCTGATATTTTGAGGCCAGCAGAGAAGGCCTTCCAGGCCCTAACGCTCCACCACTGCTAAAAACACATTTGATGAAGTTCCACGTGGGTTTCATGCAAGAACACATGATCTTGGGCGTCTATTGTACCAAACATGAAAGACAAAATGGCTCACGGAAAAGCCTCTTCATTCGGTCACGCATTTTTTTTATTACTACTGCAGAGTCTTAGAAGAAACATTTGCAAAGGAGAGCAACGTCATTTCTCTGGCCTGGATCAGTGGGAGAAAGTGCAAGACGGGATACGTGATCTCCACATTGTTGCCGTTTCCCACCGCCGGCTAATTGAAGGCGGCGATAAATCTCTTTTCGCTCCAACTTTAATTAAGTTGCCTCTTTTAATCACTTCTGCGGTGCCTTTCTTTCAAATTCCAATTACTCAAAATGGAGTGAAAAAAATGTAAGCCCCAATGATGGAATCCAATAGGGAATCCGTCTTAAGGGAGGGACACTGATGTTTTTGCGAAAATAGCGCGGAAATTTAAAAAAATTAAATAAAAAAATATTTTTTTAAAAAAGGGCATCTGGATTTGTTGCTGCCAACAACAGGCTACACGCATACCTTATGATGAGTGAGGCAGCCGAAACTATTCTTCAAATGCATCTGTCTCGTCGCGCCTCAGTGAGTTCATGACGCCAGTCTTGCCTGCCGGGAGGCCTCATTAGTCCGGGGAGCCTCACAACAATGCCAGCTCGCCAAGTGACGCACCAACGCCTGTTCCACGCCTGCACCACTCTGCATGCACGCGCGAAATGACGCTAAAACCCGCCGATATATTCGTGGTGCAAAAAGCGACTAACGCCCCAGGGGTAATGGCGGCAAGCAAAAAAGAGCAGCTGTTGAGGTGAGAAGCTAGACGGAATCCCTGACGCTAGGTTGTTTGCTGTGAGTGGAGTCATATCGGCGAAAAGGGCAGACAGCCACCGTGGCCGTTGTGCTGTTACAGGCCTTGGCCGCTTGGCGGCATCGTCAGACAGTCAAACAGACACATCGAGGAACAGCTGTATCCACGCGGAGGATAAATAATAAAAATGCATTTCATTTATAAGCACCTTTCAAAACTCTCAAGGACACTTTACATTCACAGGATATTTTTTTCTGCGTGTGAGCAGCGGCAGCCACACGCGGCAGCATTCACTACTGTTTCTGTCAAATGTCAAAATCTACATTTAAAATGTGGGATGTGATGACCAGTTTTGTCACATACAATCGATGCTGTCACCTGGCAGTGTTTTTACAAATGAGAACATTTAATAACAATAACAATAAACATAACGATAACGGTAACGATAACGATAGCGATAGGAATAACGATAATCAATCATCATCATCATAATCATCATCATCACCATCATATCTTCATCAATAATAATCATAATAATAATAATAATAATAATAATAATGATGATGATGAAGAAGAAGAAGAATTTTTGGAGGAGTGAATACTTTTCTCATATCTACAAAGGAGCAAAGTGGGAGGAGGTTGAAATAGTTTTGAGGAAATTGAAGCTAAGCTCTTCCATCCCCGCATTTCATGTAAATGTCTACTAAAGATGGCGGCATGCCCCTTCAGTAAATGAATTACGACTTTCATAACATGTGTCCACTGATGTTTCAGGTGGAACCAAATCAAAGCCAGATATCAAATCGATGCAGTTACCAAACAAACAAATCAAAACAAAAAAAAAAAGAAATCAAATTAAAAATTAAAAAGAAAAACTTTGTGAACCATGCTGAGGTCATCTTAAGCTTTTTCTTTTTTTTGGGATGAGGGATATCTGGTGCTTAGTCGCTTGGGCTGCAGTCGCATTATTAACTAAATAACTAAATAAATAAATAAATAAATAAATAAATACACTGATAAGTAAATAAACAAACAATTAAATAAATAAACAAATAAACAAACGAATAAATAAATAAATAAATAAACAAATAAATAACCCGGCTTTTTGCCCAAAGAAGGCTAGGATATGCTCCAGTCCCTAATGAGGATTAAGAGGCCTGGGAAATGGATGGATGGATGGATAGATAAATAAATAAATAAATAACTAAATATAAACATTGATAAGTACACAAATAAATACATAAATACATACATAAATAAATAAACACATAAATACATACAGACATAAATACATAAATAAATATTTCATCTTGGACCACATACAAAACATGGAACCGTTCAGCTCGGGGACTAAAGGCAGATCGAGTTATAAATATTATGTCATTCATATCACGTTATGTTTTGTTTGATGGTAAATTTAAACCGTGGGTGCCATTAAATAGATTGAAGAATTTGGACTCACAGCTCTGGTATTAGACACAAGGGACATGTGATTCATTTATGCAAGAAGCATAGATCTTAGAAAAGAAAAATATACTGTTATTTTCGAATTGAATCCGTTTGGAAAATAAAATTGCTGAAAAATAGCATTTCCTGGAAAGAAGTACCACGACCCCCCCAGCACCACCACCACCAAACAAACACAGAGCAGCTCATGTGGAGGATTGTTTACAACGTCGGTTGTCATGAATAGAGTCTCGCAAAGCAAATCAAGGCTCTATTGTTGCCTGCACTGTCAGGGATCGCGTTGAGTACGGCAACATCGGCGAAACACACTGTTGACGCAGGACAATCCACTGTCTGGGAAATGATACTTTCTCGGGCGTTTCTCCAATTGTTTCATATTTTGTCAAAGACAAAATTGGGAGCGACCGAAAGACAAGTGGCAGTAGTGTGCCCCCTCCAAAAAAGAAGTGTTTTTTCTTTTTTGATTGTTTGCCATCATTATGGTTGTGCATTGGATGTGAGGCTATCCAATCGGAGCCCAAAAACGCATTAAATAAAAAATATTTGATGCGGTTCAACAAAAGTTGGCCACCGTTTGCCACTTGACACTATATTTATATATTTTTTCCCCAAATGGTGGAATCAAACATGGCAAGAAAAGCTACTGGAATTTTTGCTGCTGTGATTTAAGCTTTTTTGTTGTTATAGCAACTGGAACGGGAAGGAAGCATCAACCTGCATTGAGGGAATAACTAATGTTGTTCACATCAAATACAATCATCAACGCGCAGTTAAATGTTTGGCAAAATAAATAAATCAGTAAAGTGTGCCATCAGGATCCGTTGCAGATCTGCGCACACGTCCTTAATCATGTGGCCATTGATTTTTTTTTTACAGTTTTAACTGTTGGGACTAATTTTACACGCTTTGGCAAGACACAAACATACACACAGACACACACGCTGCATTCTGAGTCGCATGCAAATAAAGATAAGGCTGCAATTGGCTGGGATGGAGAGGAGGGAAGGGGGGATTATGTCTCAGGAGTAAATCTGCATCCTTCACACTGGAAAACGAGGAAACTTCCTGTTGTCGCACAGAAATTAAACACGATGATTTCAACAATTTCCTTCCTGTGACATGATCACAAGCTATTTCTGGAAAAACATTTTAATTACATTTTCAGATTTGTTTTGAAGGGGAGGAGTGAAAGCTTTCTTTATCCGTACAATGAAAGCTTTATGGCAGCTCAAGAACTGCAAACACTGGCTGTAAATCGACCCACCATTGCTCAAATGCTTATTTTTGATTTAAAACATACAACAACAAAAAAACACCAAGATATCCATGCATCCATCCCTCCATCCATTTTTCGGTCCGCTTAGCCTCACAGGGGTTGCTAGAGCCTCTCCCAGCTAGCCCTCATTGGGCAGTAGGTGGGGGACGCCCTGAACAGGCTGCCAACCAATCACAGGCCACACACACAGAAAACAACCTTAAACTCACGAAAACCCACGCCTGACAACAACTAAAGGTTGCAGTGAAAACTGGGGTAAAAAATCCTCCTTCGAGAAAACCGATGGGGAATCGTGAATTGTAGTTACACAAGTGTCACGATCACGCAAACAAACACAAATGAGACACAATGAGGCTGCGCTGATGTTAAGGGTGTTGCGCATCGTTCGGCAGCTTCATAGTGACATGGCTGAGCACTGACACGGGGGTGTGAGGGTGGGTGGAGATGCAAAAATAATATCATGAAATTTTGAACATGTTTTGCGTTCAAAGCATCAACCTGACATAGTGACAGTGTGCTCTGCGAGGAAGGCACTATTATTTTTGCATTTAAAATGTATTTATTTATCTTTGTACAGTTCTCCTATTTCTGATTGCTCATTTGATGCATGGGCATTAAAAAAGGGAGCACCTTTTCCAGGATGCTGTCATCATTCGCCCCTTGGACATTGCACAGTACTGGGTGATAATTTCTCAGACAAACCGATTTATTTATTTATTTATTTATTTATTTATTTATTTATTTATTTATTTGACTGTTTCAAACTATTTTTCATGTATTTATTTATTTATTTATCTATTTATCTTTGTATCTATTTTTCTATTTATTTACTTATTTATTAGTTTATTTAACTGTTTTGAACTAATTTTCATCTATATTTTCCTGTATGTATGTATGTATGTATGTATGTATGTATGTATGTATGTATGTATGTATGTATGTATGTATGTATGTATGTATGTATGTATTTATTTATTTATTTATGATATAACTTTTGAATTATTCTTGACCTATATTTTTCCTTTATTTATTTATTTATTTATTTATTTTTTTATTTGTTTGTTTGACTGTTTCAAAGTATTTTTCATGTATTTATTTATTTATTTATTTATTTATTTATCTATTTATATTTGTATCTATTTTTCTATTTATTTACTTATTTATTAGTTTATTTAACTGTTTTGAACTAATTGTCATCTATATTTTCCTGTATGTATGTATGTATGTATGTATGTATTTATTTATTTATTTATTTATTTATTTATTTATTTATTTATTATAGAACTATTTTGAATTATTCTTGACCTATATTTTTCATTTATTTATTTATTTATTTATTTATTTATTTATTTATTTATCTATTTATCTTTGTATCTATTTTTCTATTTATTTACTTATTTATTAGTTTATTTAACTGTTTTGAACTAATTTTCATCTATATTTTCCTGTATGTATGTATGTATGTATGTATGTATGTATGTATGTATGTATGTATTTATTTATTTATTTATTTATTTATGATATAACTATTTTGAATTATTCTTGACCTATATTTTTCCTTTATTTATTTATTTATTTATTTGTTTGACTGTTTCAAACTATTTTTCATGTATTTATTTATTTATTTATTTATTTATTTATCTATTTATATTTGTATCTATTTTTCTATTTATTTACTTATTTATTAGTTTATTTAACTGTTTTGAACTAATTGTCATCTATATTTTCCTGTATGTATGTATGTATTTATTTATTTATTTATTTATTTATTTATTTATTTATTTATTTATTATATAACTATTTTGAATTATTCTTGACCTATATTTTTCATTTATTGATTTATTTATTTATTTATTTATTTCACTATTCTTCAGCTATTCATTTATGTACAGTGAAACCTCAACTTACGAACACCTTATCTTACGAACTTTTCATCTTACAAACGTCAAATTTATGAAAAATTAAACATTGAAATACGCACTATTTTCATGATACACACCCACCATGGCTGGTGGAGTAATCTTCGGCGGAAGAACACCAAAGCACACAACCTTTGGATCTGGCGGAGTGATCTTCGACGGAAGCACACGACGGAACAGCGCTTCAGCCGGCGCTACTTTCCACACCCCGTCTCATTGAATGCACACGTCGATCGCCTCCTTGGAGCTTTTTGCTGATAATTTTACTATTATGGGACAGAAAAAAAACACCACAGCCCAAGAAGACCCAAAATAAAATCACCGTCGCTGAGAAGAAGATAATTGAAAAACACGCAAAAGGAGTTTCCGTGCTCTCAAAGCGACGGTCTCGGGCAATCGAAGAAGTTGAAAAACTTCTGTTAATTTGGATTAACAAAAAGCAGCAATCCGGCGACAGCGTGAGTCAATCTATTTTATGCGAGAAAGCACGGCTAATTCACGCCGATATCGCCATTCGCCAACCTGGAAGTTCGCCGCTTATTGAGGATTTTAAAGCCAGCAACGGATGGTTCGAGAACATCTGAGGGCAAGGAGGAGATGGCTGCAGCATCAAGTGAGCTCATAAAGGCAATGTTGGAAAAGTGGAATGATGTGCAGGCTTTTACCGAACAGTTGCATCTAGAAAAGACTGTGACTATGACAATCATCAACATGATGAACGATAATGTGATGCCTCAGCTTCGTAAGACCTTACAAGTCAGAAAGCAACAGGTGTCAATTAAGAGGTTTTTAATCAGCAAAAATGATGAGTGTATGTATGTATGTATGTATGTATGTATGTATGTATGTATGTATGTATGTATGTATGTATGTATGTATGTTTGTATGTATGTATGTATTAATTTATTTATTTGTTTATTTATTCATCTATTTCTCATCTAATAATTTATATATTTATGTATCTAATTCGTTTTTACCTATTTTTATCTCATTTATTTATTTATGTATTTATTTATGTATATTTTTTTTATTTTTTGTATCAAGCATTAAGCTTTGTAATAGTTGATATGAGTGTGAAGTTTCGTAACAGTTAATACAAGTATGAATCTTCGTAACGGTTCGTTGTCGACGACCAAGGTAGCTAAGATTTGAATTTTGCAGTCTTACATGGCTAATCAGGCTTCTGATCCCGCCACTCTTGCTGTGAAGTCACCCGCTTACAACATACGACCGCACTGTCTGAAGCCTGCGGCCGATCAATGCACCGCATCGGATTTTATTGCGAATGACAAGAGACAGAGTGTCAGACTCAATCTCACGGGTGAGGGCCAAAACTCAAAGTAGACTTTCAGCCGTGGTGACAAAACAGTTTTGAGCAGGCTGAAAATGAACAGTCGATTGAGATAAAGCAATTTTTGGGGATGTCGCATGTCTGAGGATAAAATGCTTCACGGGCAATTATGGGAGCAGGTGGAATGATGTGGTATGGGGTGGAAAACAAGTAGGAACGGAATTGAACAAATATCCAAGTGGAGTGATATCACGTGGAATTATGTAGAAGGATGTTGGTGAATGACATGGAATGTTGTGGAATACGATTCACTGTAACTACAGTATGTGGAATGATCCGTATATCTTAAAATTGGTAATGCTTCAATCAGTTGTAAAATCTGAAAAAAAAGAACTTTTTTTTCATCATGTTTTTTTTTTTATTGTCGGAAAAAATATCAATTTGAATCAGTCAAAAAGTTTCGAAGTTCAAGGGCGGAAACAAAAAGGTTTGGATTTAGCTATTTTGAAAAAAGTAATGATAACATGATAAAATAAAAACAGCATAATTGGAGGAATCGAAAACATACAAAATTTGGGCTTTTGTTGTGAATTTTTTTTGGGGGAAATAGCGATAGGTCAGAATAAGTAGAAACTCTCGGAAGAAAATGAGAAAAGATTTCTTTGAAATAATTTTAAGATCTCGGGGAAAAAAAATGTTTGAATTCGATGAGTTCGAAATTAGAATGCTTTCAATTGCTCCCTAAATATGTTAATGCAATCACAAATGTCGAACATAGCAGTGGGAATGAATAAGGATTTGATTTTGGGGTGTAAAATGCACATTTAACTTAGAGAAAAAAAATTGCATTTTCGAAATGAGAAGAATAAAACTTTAGTCTAGAATTAAAACATATTTATCATTTAACCATTTTTTTAAAGGAAGTACACATTTTAACATTAAGTCATCCGGATTTTTGCCTTGATGAGCACCACACAGGGTCGCTAAATGTTAGCTAAACGAGCAGCTCTTTAACGGTTCGTTCCCAGCTGTGTAGAGAGCAGCAGTCATTAGCGCAGGTAGTTCATTAGCAGCTTCCGCCATGGACACGCGACCACACGCTTGGTTCCTCATCGTGGTGGTTGTTTTCCCAACGGGTTATCAGCTGGCGGGGAAGATAAGCACCCGCGTTTGCAGGGATAAAGGGGACGGGTTGTTTTCTGTTTTAATGAGTCTGAAGTTGGCTCAGTAGTCGAGTGTTTCGCATGTCGACTTCACAGTACAGAGGTACCGGGTTCGATTCCCGTTCTGGACTACCTGTGTGGAGTTTGTTTGCCTTTGTGGCTTTTCTCTGGGTACTGCGGGTACTGTTTCCTTACACATTAAAAAAATTGCTTGACAGACTGATTGAACACTCCAGATTGTCTCGACAAGTGAGTGTAAGGACAAATGGTTGTTAGCACAAACGATTGCTTCTGTGTGATTGGCTAGCAACCAGTTCAGGGTTTCCCCAGCCTATCACCCAAAGCCCCCCCCAGCCCCCCTGCGACCATTGTAAACATAAAAGACTTAATGAAACGAGTCTGACTAAAGTGTACATCGTGATGATCAAGGTGATGGCGCCCATTTGTCAATGAAGACTGTTACCATTCGCAACTGGGATGTTCCTCGCCTCTCAAATGCCTATGTTGACTACACTTAAAGGGCAGAAGAACAAATTCCCCGACTGCAGATGAACGCGTAATACCAGATGTTGGGAGTTTTCAACAAACAGCTCCAAGCGCTGCCATTTTGTTTTTTCTGTTTTCAGTTGTGTTGGGAAAGCGCAGAGGAAAACAATGTTGTGCTAAGTGCTGCCCTCCACCCGCGCTGAGCTCGGTTCGCCCGCTTTATCTTCCAAAACGTGGATCCGAGCGTTCTCCCGAGACGAGTGCCGCTTGCGTGGCATTCAACGAACAGAGGATGGGGAGTGAGGGGCTCGTGGTGGAGTGAGGGGTGTGGGAATAAAAAGCAAATGAGAGATGCTAATCGTCACCGGTGGAGAACAGTGTTTTGGGACTCTGGGAAAGGCAGAGGCACAAAAAGATGTTTACATCTCTCTCAATGTTTTTGATGGAGTCGAAAAGGTATGTAGATGAAGATCTTTTTTTTTGGCTGACGAACAACATTTAGCCCCATGAGCAAAATCCTGATCAGGAAGACAACCACAAGGTGTACGTTTGTTTTGCACAAAACTTCCACGACAATCACCAAATAAGTAGTTTACTCTTGAGAACTTTAAAAAAAAGTTAAATCAATCCTAGCAGATGCAAAAGATTTTGACTTCTTCCAGCAAATATCCAATGTTTGAATTTTTGCAAGTCGTTCGAAAACTTGTCGACAGCGTGGAATACACAGGTACGTAATGTATTTTCCATACAATAAGACATACACATTGAAGCCTTCAATGTTTTCAAAAGCTGCCTTATACAATAATACGATCCACTTTATGTATGGAACGAACTGATACAAGTGGGCTTTATGTGTTTGTTTTGTGTGTTTATTGTTGAATCCTGGGCTTTTGGCAGATTGCGTACTCGTGTGTTCGAAAACAACCACTTAAGAACTCCAACAAAAGTCGCAGTCTACCAAGCAGTGTGTGTGTCCACGCTGCTCTATGGCGCAGAAGCCTGGACCATCTATCGACGCCATGTGACACGCCTTGATGCATTCCACATCAGGTGCCTCCAATGAATGCTTGGCATCACCTGGCAGGATCGTGTAGGAAGCCTGGTGGTCCAAAGCTGCGATACGAAGACCAGCTTAAACAGACTCTAAAGAATTGCAACATCAAGCCCAGCAATCTGGAGTCTGCGGCAGCTAACAGGCCACTCTGGATTTCCATATGCCACGAAGGGGTGACACACCTTGAAGACAAACACACCCAGAGGAGGATCGTGTGGCACCAGCAAAGACACCTTTGTGCTGCTCCAGTACCGCCCCGGCAGCCTGGTCCTGGGCCTCACATGTCCTGAATGTGGCAGGATCTGTGGCTCCAGAATCGGGCTTCATAGTCATCTACAGTGGCATCGCCACCAGCAACAATAACCACTGTCCATTACCCCACATAAGAATGGATAATATGACATCTTCGACTTCGAGAGTTGGATATGGACATTAACACATGCACAACATTAAGTTATTAATCATCCTATTGCTTTTGAGTTATTATTTTAATTGTTATTGCATTGCACTATTCCGAGTTTACTACTTGTGATTACGCGAACATTTAATTGACCATCACAGCATCAGAATGTTTTGTTAGCGTGCTTACTGAATGGAGGAAGCCCCCCCCCCCTCCTTCCATAATGTGATACCTTGCTTTTGTTTAAAGATAAACCATCCATCCATTATCCGTACCGCTTATTCCTCAATAGAGCATTATGGGTTGCTGGAACCTTTCGCAGCCCTCTTCGCGTACCAGGAGGTAAGGGGGGTGGGGATGCACATCCTGAATTGGTTGCCAGACAGTCGCAGGACAGACATAGACAAACAGCCATGCACTCTCACACTCACTTATCAGGACAATTTGGAGTTTTCAATCAGCCTGCCATGCATGGTTTGGGAATGAGAGAGGAAACCGGAATACCCGGAGAAAACCCACATGGGAGAACATGCAAACTCCACACAGGGAGGCCAGACTGGGTCTTGAACTCACGACCTGTGCACTGTGAAGCCGGCGTGCTAACCACTCAACTACTGGGCCGCTCTAAAAAATAAACCATAAAATTAATAAATAATGAATAATAATAAAATCATCAAATATAAACATGTAATGAAAATACAAAAATAAAATAAAATATATACTACTACTACAACTACTACTACTACTACTACTACTAATGATAATCATAATCATAATCATAATCATAATCATAATCATAATCAGAATGCTTATAATAATAATGCTTTTGAATTTATTCATTTTGGGAGAGAATGAAGTTGTCAGAGAGTGTCTTATATATGGAAAAAGTTTGTAAATATGTCCTTCATTGAAGGTGCGCC
This sequence comes from Hippocampus bargibanti, assembly GCF_051943395.1. NCBI lineage: Eukaryota > Metazoa > Chordata > Actinopteri > Syngnathiformes > Syngnathidae > Hippocampus > Hippocampus bargibanti. Next base: position 27,002,248 of record NC_142735.1, on the reverse strand, counting down.
TTATAATGTGTCTCATGGTGCGGAAATTTGAACGTGGCCTAATATGTGTGGGATGTGTATGTCTGATAGGCTCATTACATCCTGTGAATTTAAAGTGTCCTTGAGAGTTTTGAAAGGCGCTTAGAAATTACATGTATTTATTATTATTATTATTATTATTATTATTATTATTATTATTATTATTATTATTATTATTATTATTACACTAAAGTCTCGTTATATCGATATCGGATATATCGATAGTCCCGGTTATATCGATACTATTTCTATGCACGCACGGAGAAAATTACATGCAAACAGGGTCAGATATATCGATAGTCCCGGTTATATCGATATTTTTTCGGACTCCCTTGAATATCGATATAACGAGACTTTACTGTATTATTATTATTACATACCGAGAACCGTATCAAGTCGTACTGTTATACATTCATGGGGATGAGGCGGAAGAACTTGACAATGAGAAAATAAAGGACTGAATCAGCATAAATAGGAAAGGGAAAGTGCTGCAGGCACATTTAAACTGAGCTCATCTTGTTTCCTCGTCTTTTTTTGGGGGGGAGAGAGCTGCAGATACGTTCCATTAGTCAGTCCGTCCCATCATCCCATCTCGGGCGTGTTTCTTATCTGTGATTGCGGGAGCCACGCAAGCCAAACGACGTGCTAATAGAAAGCTAGTCTGTTGTGGCGTGTCAGGAAAAAATCCGCGAACGATCCTCGCACACCGTAAAATGCGGGACGGTCATTTGGTGGCTGCTTAGTAAAAAGGTGCATAACCGCGCGGCCGGTAAACAAAATTAATGGGATACATAATAGCGCCCATGTTTGGGAATTTACATTTACATTGGAAAGCAAGGCAGTGCGGGACTTGAGGACTTTTCTTTTTTTGTAGTATAGTCACAATACAAAATTCGAAACATGTTTCATGTCCAAGTAAATGAATGTACCGTATTTTGCGGTGTATAAGGCACATCGAAAAATCTTCATTTTCTTCAAAAGATGACTCTGCGCCTTATATGCAGGTGTGCCTTGTACGGTATGTTAAGTAATATTGAGCCGCAACAGGTCTCGCAACTACTGTCACCAGCAAATGTTTCCCCCTCTAGAAGAAGTCGTGTGTAACCCCAGCCTTTATTGTAGCTCCTTATAATGTGGTGTGCCTTATATTTGGAAAACATTTATATATTTATATAGTATATTTGGAAAACTTTTGTCATGCATTGAAGGTGCGCCTTACAGTTCGGTGCGCCTTATATATGGAAAACATGTTAAAATACACCAATCATTGGGGTGTGAAGCCCCGTTATGAGATGGGGATTGTTTTCTTCTTGAAAAATTCTAGTTATTGGTTTTCCCTGCAGGCCCAATATGAATTGTTGGAAAATCATGTTTACATCTCCTCAACATATGTACGAAATGCACAGTGTCGAACAAATTGACTGATAACTCATTTTAAAGTAAAAAGTTAAGCATAGCAACTGTTACTGAGGATTACAAATGACGATTTGAAATTTTAGTTCAGACTTTAACGAGCATTATGAATCTTGACATGCATTATTTGTTCTGGCGGGCCATATAAAATGTTGTAGTGGGCCAGATTGGGCCCCCAGGCCTTGACTTTGACACCCGTGCATAATAACAACAAGGCAACAGTAGCGTCCAGAATGGAAAATAAAATGACTTACCGCTTTGAGATGAGTCACCTGAAAGAGAAAAGAGAAAAGTAAGATGAATATGTGATTCAACAACAAACGAATAAACAAAAATGAGAGCGACACTGGGGTGGCGAAAATATTTAGCAGATGAAGCCTTTTGATGAAACCGCGTGAAAAACGTTCGTATTGTCTGTTCGTAATTATAGAGTAGACCAACAAAAAAAAAACAATCACAGACTCACCAAAAACTAAAATAAATACAACTTTGGTGAGATTCCTCACTTCCTCTCAACTATCTTCCGCTAGCACCACCAGAAAAGGCAATTACATTATTTTTCTCCCCAAGAGAGAGCCAAAATGTAATGGCATGGATAATGATTAAATTATGACAAGCTTTAATAAGAAACCGCAAGTTGGAAAAAGTAAATAAATCATCAGTGGTAATTGCTTTTGGTCACACAACGGGTCCGCAATGCATTATTACTTAGCAACCCCGATCGTGAATAACTTTGAAATGGGCGTCGCTCGACGTTTTTTTTTTGTGGGGGGTAGGGGGGCTGATACCTTATCAACAATTGCCTTTTCAGGCCAAGGGATATCCAATCTCAAGATAAAGTTTTCACGACCGGGAGCGTCGGAATAATCCGAGTCAGAGATGTTGTGACAACGAGTCGCGAGATTTGAGATGGACTTGGTTGCGTTTCCAAGGCCTCTAGTTGTCGTATTCAGATTTTGCATTCGGCCACCTTAGAAAGGTAGACGTGTCTCTAGGGTGTGATCCACAAAAAAAAAAAAAAAAGAAATATTATGACCTTGAAAGATTGAGTCTTTCGCAACTTTGCATAACAAAGCTGTTTATCAGAGCATTATTGTCGAAATATAAACATATGTATATTCAAGAGTGTCTGTGTGTGGTTATTTATGACTTTGCATCTGCAGTGAGAGGTGACTGGAGGATGCGGCGTTGCCAGGTAACTGCCACAAAGACACAGCTGAGTGGCTGGCCTTGCTGGATGTGGTTGGGTAGAGGGGGGGGGGGGGTCCTACCGAGCACTGCTTCCCGACGAGCTCGAGTGGCTCTTAAGATGGAACGGGAGGCGCGATCAAAACAGTTCGCTTTCACAAATGGGAGCGCAATCGCAGGGCGAAAAAACGGAACGGTGACTAAAAGTAAAAAACGATTCCTAGCAGTGCGCGGGCGATAAACGGCAGCACTCTTTGTCGATTGCACGAGACCTGCCCATTGTTCGGTCTGGGAACTGACAGAGGGCAAAGGTCACGCCTGGAATATGAAAGTTGGGACTAGTTTTTTGAAAAGATGACTGCAGTTTTGGTTATCAATGGCTCATCGGAAGGACCCTGTTTCAGTGGATGTGGGGACAGATACTGTACACCCTCCAGCCCCCAACATAGTCGGGTTACATTCGGGCATGGCTTGACCGGTGCTTGTCACTAATACTGATTTTGTTTCCAAGCCTTGTTTGTAGCAGATTGTGTTTGTAGAATAAATACATAAATAAATAAATACATGAATAAAACCTGATTTATTCATATTTGAAAATCTAATTCCAGATTTTTTTTTACCCCACTCCTGCCCACCTCCCCATTTTTTCCACACTATGCAATTTGCATCCAGATAGCCGATATTTAATTTGAGCCTGCCAGCGCGACTCCCTGAGCGTGCCAGTCAAACGGAACAATACGAAACATGGGATGCAAAAACATATTTTCCCGACAACAAAACGGAGGTGGCGTGGATCCACGCTCAAACCAATCCTGTCGTGTTTGTACGTCTCTGCCAAGAATGCCATTTCCGAGATGATGTCACATGTTTGCACAAAATAATAATAATAATAATAATAATAATAATAATAATAATAATAATAATAATAATAATAATAATAATACAATTTATTAGAAACTATATTTTAACTATTTCGAGGACAGCGGTCATGATAATGGATATCCATCTTCAAAATGATTGACAGTTGGTCCATCAAAGCAAGCAAGTTGTTTTCCCCAAAATAATTTGCTGGTTTATTTTTGCAACTGCAACTTTAAATTGAAGGGACGGGTTTGGATCCCTGAAAGTCTTTATTATCCAGTAATACATTGGCTTACGAACTTAATTGGTTCCCAGAAATTGTGTGTAAGGTGAAAAGTGTGTATTCCAAACATTAATTTCGCATAGGAAAGCATTAAAATGAGAATAATACGTTCCCAGGTCACCATAACACATAATTTTCTACTAAATAAGCCTTAAAACTACACAAAATCTACCTTATTTTATGTATAATAAACATGCTATGGTATTGTAATTAAAGAAATAACTATACTGTATAATAAAGTCGTTTTATTTACCTTTGTGACGGTCGTTGATGGGTTGATGGAATGGAGTGGCCAGTTTCATCAGCATTAAACACTTGATGAGGAACGTAGCCTTCTGTTGGGGTAATTCGCCATACGAACATGTTTAAACATCACTTTCTAATCTTTGTTTACGTTTTGGACTTCCTGATACGTATTATCCTGCCTTCCCTTACATGATGTCGCATCTACATTACGTCACATCCGATTGCGTCACACCCTGTGCGCCATATAAATGCTCTCCCAGTTCTTCTCTCTCTCTCTCCATGCGTCCTCCTTCGTCGACACTGCAATGTCTCCGCTGTCTTCAAGATTAAACCAACTTTCTGTTCAACATCTGGCTTCCTGATGATTTAACCATCCTCTGCCATCAACGCCCGGAGAAGCAATGAATCAGGGACGAACGATCAAAATAAACCCATTACCTTCTTCCACCATCTTGAGGAATGATTCCTTGTAAGCTTCGGCATCTTTATCGTTAGAACTGACTGCCTCACCATGACGAATGACACCATGAATCCCTGTACGATGCTTAAAATTCTCGAACCATCCGTGACGAGCCTTGAAATCATCAATGGGTGACAAACTTCCAGGTTGCCTCTTGACGATATCCGAGTGAAGTTGCCGTGCTTTCTCTGCGATAATTTTACCCAGTTCCTCATCAATTGTGTTCTGTTTAGCTGTGTTGATAGCTTTTTGCATAAAGTGTCTCAAGGAGTTCTGGGTTGTACAACTTGGAAGTTGTGATATTGCAACAACAGATACAGGCAGACGCACTAGAAACTGCATTAATAGCTGATTCCCATACTTGTCCTTTCTCTTCAAATTGTACAGATGGCTTGTGCGGGTTATTTGTGAAGCTTCATTGATGGGATATTTTAACCTTGCAGTCTACACTCTGCCTTTGAACTATCAATAAAGTTGAAATTGATGAAAAGGTTTCATCATTTAATATCTAAACCAGTGTATAGGTTTTGTCCGTGGAAGGATGTGAGGGCCTGTTTCTCCATCTCTTCCATGTACAGATTAGCCACTATGGGTGAAACTGGTGAGCCCATAGCACAACCATGAATTTGTTTGTAAAATTTCCCCCTAAATTGAAAATACGTAGTATTAAGGCAGATTTCCAATATTTGGCAGATGTGGTCCTGTTTAAGTTTGTTTTTTTCATGCAGAGAAACGTCCGCCAGCAGTCTCGTCCTCACCACTGAGACTGCTGCTCGGTTTGGGACATATGCACCTAAAGGCTAGCAAACACTCATTTGATGACAATGAGGTTAAAATCTTAGCGAAAGAACATAGATCGTTTGAAATGGGACTAAAAGAAGCAATTTTCATAAAAGAGCTAATTCCTTCACTTAACCGATATGGTGGGGTGAGGTTCAATTTGGATTGTTCGTACAACAGCTTGCTTAGGCAACATAGGATTAGCAATACTGATGAGATGATACCGGAGAAAGTGGGGCCATCAGGCCAGTCGTTAGTCAGGAGAATAGGAAAAATCAGTGGAGCCGCAGGGAGTAGTCCTCTGCTCCCCCAAACCTGAGAGCAGGGACCTATCATAGCAGAGTCCGGCACCGCCATGTCTGGACCGTAGGGATATATATAGAGTCTAAACTACCAGTAAGACTAGTTTGCTGACGAAGTTTCTTGGATAAGAAGCGAAACCTCCGACACTTTCAAAGAAGTATAGATGACGGCTGAAGAAACATTTTCATCGATGGACCACTCCTGTACGACTGAGAGCTTACACAGACGCAATAACATTGAAACTATTCCAAATTTCAATGTGTTTACTATCCATTTTCTCACTCTCTCTCTGTTGTATGCATATATGTTTTCATGTGCAGCTCTGTCTTTCTGTGCAGCTCTGTCTTTCTGTTACTTTCTGTGGAAAGACATTGACAATCTGAAAGAAAAAAAAACGTTGACGATCCAGGCTTCAACTCTTGGACTTACAACATCCTGCTCGACCCGAGCTAATGGCCTGTGGTTATAACTCCATTGCTTGATTAAATTACTCATTTGAGTTTGGCATTAGTCGATTAATCTAGCAATTAAATGGCTGGGTCAAAAGGATTAAAAATTGTTCTCTGAGTTAGTCAGTTCTTGTGTTTAATTTTGCTTGAAAAATTGGAGAACTCTAAAGTTTGAGAAGAGAAATAATGCAGTCAATCATCAAAGATGGCCGACCAGCTCAGTGAACGGCAATTTCCGACAAGGGCTTCTAATGTTATTCCACTTGCCTCATTGCCTTTGCTCGCATGCTCGAGCGAGGGCAAAACCACCTACACATCCTGCAGTGTGCGTTGCACAAAAATTAGTGCCAGGTGAGATGAGTCTTCACCTGAATCTCGCCTCTCACTGCGAGCAGTTTGGGATTGAAGAGGCCATTTGGAATTTCTGAAGCCGACCGCTCCGCTTTGGGCTGAGCGAGACATTTGCAAATGTGTAATGAAGACGCCAACGTCAGACTGACATCCCGCCTGCCCCAGGCGTCATCTCGCGCGACTTTATGAGTTTCCGCCGTCTCCACGTAGTGTATCTTAATATGCTTGCCCTTCTCAAAATCTCGTTTATTCAATTAGGGGAGTCTAATTTGTGCGTCAACATATTTCATCAGGCCCTCCTCCTCTCTCGCTAAAGGGATTAGCTTTCTATTTACGCAACGGAAAAACATCATATTCCTGTAGGAGAGGGGAAGACAGAGCTATTACTTTTCATACACACACACACACACACACACACACACACACACACACACACACACGCACACACGCACGCACGCACACACACACGCATTATATCCATATATATATATATATATATATATATATAATGCATATGTTTCTGTATATTACAAAACAAAAGGGAATTAGATATGAGGCAACGCCACAAAGTAATCAATCATACTTTCAATGTTTAAAATCAATTCAGTTCTGTCAGACTCACAGCACAGCTCGTTCATTTTCAGGACAACCGACATCAGAAAAACGTTTTATAGCATCTAAAATACCCAAAACACGCAGTATGATATTTTTATTCAAATGCAAAACACCAGTAAAAATGACATAAAGCGTCCAAAATCTGCAAAAAAAATGAGCTGCGAATTGGGCATTTTCAGAAATCCTGCCCCCAGTTCGTGACGTCACACCAAGACGTCTTGCATTGCTGAAAAATCAAAACAATGGCTTCAGATTCGGAGAATATGCTTTCTTGTTACACATCCAGTTTGAATATGATTCAAATAGTGGGGGGGGGATGTCGCACCCAAAAATGGCGACCAGCTCCCGTGACGAAAGAATCAGCCCGTTTCCACAGGCTGATAAATTCCTTCCATGGAGCTTGGACGCCCTCTTCTGGCAGCTTTTGGGTGCAACATCAAGGTTTTCAGACAAACAGTACAGCAAAATACATTGACGTGATGAAGGACTGCTACAATGTGTCATTTTTTTTTTTTTTTGGGGGGGGGGGTCCTTTAGTGACGTCACGTACGGACTCGTCACCAACTCAAAAACAAGACTTCCTGAATATTCAGCGTGAGTCTTAAAACGTAAAATATAGCTATATGCGGTGGAATCTTTGTAAAATACGCTCAGTAGAAGTCATTTGAAGCCATTTTACAAATTATGGACACAATTTGTCCGGAGACGTCGGTTGTCCTTTCAGAGTTGTTGCATTTTACGATCGCTTCTTTGGAAGCATTTTTCCCTTGCCATTTCTAATGTGCCATTAGAAATGGCACATTTCTTCAAAATGTGCCATTTCTCTCTTCAATAACAACGGATAATTCCAGAATGTGGACGCGAGCAATGGACAACAGGGTGCCCTTGAAGGTTCGTTTGGGAAAAGTCTCCGGAGAATGTTGCAATTAATGAAGTGCTGAACCAAACGAGATAAGTGATGAGATCCCTTCGCTGAATTTGATTGTTTGTTTTTTTTTTTTAAAGCATATGCAATTCTCGCATTTTGTATTTATTTATTTCTGCGAGTCATTACTAATTGAAACAGCTTTGCTCACCTTGCTTCCTTATCTGGCATATACCTCCGTCTCCTACTATATGTCACCCATCTTGTGCTGCACCTCCCTGCCCCCGTCTCTCCTCCCCCTTACCCTCTGGTGGCCTTAATTACAACTTGTAAAAACACGACCTGGATCCAATTTCCACACTCCAATCGCACTGGCCCTAAGATGAATGCCCCACTGGCCAAATTTGATTAAGTTCTGTTGAAATTACGTATGTGTATGTGAGCGCGAGTCTGTGTATGTGTCATTTTTAGAAAATGTTGACATTGTGGTACAAACCAGGAAACATAGCAGAATAAAGATCAGTGGTTAAACACGAAATGAGCGAACTGCTCAAAGTCAGTCAACAAGTGAATTCCAGGAAAAAATATTCTCATTTGTTGATTGTTATCTTGTTCCAATTTGTGTTTCTGACAATTTGAGCAGTTTGAAATTTATTTAAAAATAAGGTCGATTTCAACACGGTTTATTCATTACATAAAGCGAACATATTGGAGCCGATCCAGTGGGGGACACCCTGAATTGGTTGCTAGCCAACCACAGGGCACACAGAAACCAACAACCATTCACACTGAAACTCACACCAAGGGACAAATTTGGAGTCTTCAATCACCCTGACACGCATGTTCTTGGAATGTGGGAGGAAACCGGTGAATGTGGGAATGTGGGAGGAAACCGGAGAAAACCTACTCAGGCACATCATGAGGATGAGTTAGCTTCACCAGCTGTGGTAGCAAATGTTAAGTGTTATTTTTAAATTGTCATAAGTATTCACAAAAATCAATTAATCGTCAATTAAAAAAATAAAAAGAAAGAAACTTAATCATAAGTAACTTATCCCCCTTACATACACAGAACAATTGACAAAGAAAAACATACTACTTTCAAACACAAGTAAGTAGCAATATGAAACATGAAATTTCGGATGCAACTAACTTGCCCCGCCCCCCCAAAAAAACGGTAATTTTTTGTGGAAGTCCCCAAGTGGACAAAATTAGCAACAACAGTTCAATGTTTTGGTAAATTGCAGCCTACGCTCGATTGATTCTGCCGGACTGTTGACTACCTTTCAAAATGCAACGTAAAACGGCATGTAAGTTGCAGTCAATGAGCCAAACGGACACACGTGCTATGAAAGCATGACATGGCACGCGCGCTTTGACCCGCAAGCGTGATTCACGGCATGGCTTTATGCCAATAACGACACAGAAAAACGACCTTCACATGCATGTCATCGCTCAAGGTCCTGCGGCAGATCCTCCGCCCAGCCCTGTCAATCAACATCAGCCCGGTGACTGTAATTATGGCATTTCAAAAGGTACAGCTCGTCTCGCACCGACCACAATAATGAACTCTGGAGATGGGTGATTCCACCGGTCCGAAACTTTACAATTGTTTTTTTTGTGTCTTCATTTTAAAGCAGATTCATTGGAAACTATTTCTAACAAATGAAACGCCGCCAGGTCCCGTCTTCCTTTCCAAACAGGTGCCGGCGCACAAACACGCGCGGTTTATAAAGGTGCCCCCGGTGAGCTGTGAGTGAGATGGCTATCGTGACCTGGACCTAGTCTATTACGTGGCGGGCCAGATACGGATCAGACTCAATACTCCCTTCATTTTCCTCGCGGTATCTTCAGGGAGATCAACATTCCACCTGCCGGGACACTATCTCGCAGGGCTCACTTAATTTAATTCACTTCGTTTGCATCTACCCGACGCATTTGAATAAGGAGAAACCAAATGAGTGAAAAGGATCCACGCTCCTGAAGGATGGAAACAGCCACCGATTTACACTCTTTAAGACAGAGACAGTCCTCAACCACTGGGTACAGGACTTGTAACCGGTCCGTCGGTCATTCAGTAACAATGCCGCACAAAAAGATGATATTGACTTACATTATTCCCGTTTTATTTATTTTGGAATCTAAAATGTGTTTTAGTTTGTAAAATGACCGGAATACCTGTTGCATCCGTTTACAGGAAGGGTGTCAAACTCATTTTTAGACGCGGGCCACATTGTCATTACGGTTTCCTCTCGGGGGTCGTTACGAATTTGGGGAAGCTATCAGAATAGTTCATCCCCTCCACATATTACATACAGAGCACAACAAATTAATGAATGAGTAGTTTTTAAATTTGAAGTCAAAAATAATGATTGTTATTGTGGTTTACATGGAACAATTTGAAATTTTGGTTCGGACTTTAGTAAGCATTATGTCCTTTGGCAACATAAAATTCCTACTTATTTCTGTCATGAGCCAGTTGACAGCGGGGCGGGGCCTCCGTTCCCGCCGCTCGCCAGCTGCTGTCAATTCCCTCCTCATTAACTGTGGACATTTAAACCCGACGCTGGCATCCACCCAGCGTCGGAAGATACTTCGCCTTACGCCAAGCTAGTACGTGGAACTTGTTACCAGTACGTTATTTGCTTCGCCCGAGGAATGATTTTAGCCACGAACGCGTTTGTTGTTTGCACCGCGTCGTAGGTTGTTTTGCACCCTCGTGTGCCACTTTATTTTTGGTTAGTGTGGTTGGGTGGATTGCCGCCACTCACCCACTAACATTGTCAGTTGTCATTTTGAGTTTGTTTCACGAGTTGTTACCGGGTCCGCGTATTTTTGGACCCGCGCTTTATGTTAATAAATCCTTTGCCGGTACCCACGCCTCTGTCCTGCTCTACGATCCACCGCCTATACCACACGTTCCTGTTCGCCAGCTGCCACTGTCGCCGCCGGAACGTGACAGAATCTTCCGACCAACATGGATCCTGCGGACAGTAACCGAATCTTCTCCGTCCTCGCTCAGCAGGCGGAGCAGCTCGGCCAAGTGGTGCCCGCCATCGCGGAGATCCGCCGCGACATCACCCGGTTAGCCCAACGGGTAGATAGACTTGAGGCCAGCGGCGCCTTCGTCGCGGGGGCCGTCCCTCCCCAGACTTTGAGCCGCGAACCCAACATCCCACATCCCACCCGTTACGGAGGGGAGCCCGGGCGCTGCGCGCAATTCCTGCTGCAGTGCTCCATAGTTTTCGACCAGCAACCCTCCGTATACACCACGGACGCGGCCAAAGTGGCTTACGTCACCAGCCTGCTTGCCGGACCCGCAGCCGCTTGGGCGTTGGCCGTCTGGGAATCTCGGCCGGAGCTCCGAGCCTCCTTCCCGGACTTCGTCGCCGAGTTACGGCAGGTTTTCCATCTCCCGGTGAGTGGGCAGGCAGCGGAGTCCCAGCTGTGGATCTGCCAGCAGGGTAGCCGATCGGCGGCGGAGTATTCCGTCGCCTTCCGCGTCCTGGCTGCCGCCAGCGGGTACGACGACCGTGCGCTGCGAGGGATGTTTCGGCGCGGGCTCAGCGCGGCGTTGAAAGACGAGCTGGCTACCCGCGACGAGTGCTCCAGCCTTCGCGAGCTGATCTCCCTCACGCTGCAGCTGGACAACCGGATGCGAGACAGGGCCCGGGAGCGGGCTGCCCAGGCAAAACTCGAGCCGCCAGCAGGGACCCGAGGGGGTGCCCGGACCTTTCCGCGTGGGGGGCACGCGGCCGTGGAGCCGATGGAGATGGGGGTCGAAAGGGCCGTTGAGCGGGCGCCGGAGCGACGCAACACCGGCCCGGCATGCCAGCTCTGCGGCAAGTTGGGTCATCTAGCCCCGGACTGTCCCAGTTGGGGGCTTCCCGGAAAGACCCCCAGTGACTGTAAGTTACCCCGTCCACACAAGCAACGGGTTCCCTTAAGGTCCGCGGGGGGGTTCACGTCGCGGAGACTGGAGCTGGATGCCGTTATACACGGTCCCACCAGGACAATGTCCGTTCGGGCCTTAGTGGACTCGGGGGCCGACGGCTGTTTTATAGACCCGCGCGTCGTGTCGGCGTTGGGGTGTCGGGTTGTTCAGCTGGGGGCGAGTCGGAGCATACTCGATCTCGACGGTCGGTTACTCGCCGAGGTTACGCAAGAAACCGTGCCGCTTCGACTCGTACTCTCGGGCAATCACGTGGAAAACCGGCGGTTTTTCGTGATGCGTTCACGCTCGGTTCCCATCGTGCTCGGGTTACCTTGGCTGGGGACCCACAATCCGGCCATTTCGTGGGACGGACCTACCATTCAGGGGTGGAGCCCCCTCTGCTACGCTCACTGCCTCCGGTCGGCCGCGGGTGGGCCGGCACCATCTCACAGCTACCCTAGGGAGGAGATTAGCCTAGAGGGGGTGCCGCCCTGTTACCACGACTTACGACAGGCGTTCAGCAAGGACCGCGCCCTGTCGTTACCACCGCACCGTCCCTATGATTGCGCCATTGACATTCAGCCCAACGCTCCGTTTCCCAGTTCTCGTCTGTACAACGTTTCCCAACCCGAACAACAGGCTCTCCGGGACTACATTGACTCTTCGCTCGCGGCCGGGCTCATTCGGCCATCACGGTCACCTCTGGGAGCGGGGTTCTTTTTTATCACTAAAAAGGATAAATCGTTGCGTCCGTGCGTGGACTATCGGGGACTCAACGAAATAACTATAAAGAACAAATACCCGCTCCCACTGATCGACTCCGCCTTCGCGTCCCTCCAGGCCGCGACCATCTTCACTAGACTGGACCTCCGGAGCGCTTATCATCTTGTTCGGGTCAAAGAGGGGGATGAATGGAAGACCGCATTTAAGACACCTCTGGGACACTTCGAGTACTTGGTGATGCCGTTTGGTCTCACCAATGCACCCGCTGTGTTCCAGAACCTCATTAATGATGTCTTGAGGGATTTTCTGAATATTTTCTGTTTTGTGTATTTGGACGACATTTTAATTTTTTCAGAGTCCCTTGAGGCACATCGCCAGCACGTCCGGCTAGTTCTGCAGCGGCTGCTGCAGAATCGACTATACGTCAAGGCCGAGAAATGTGAATTCCACACCTCCTCCTTATCCTTCCTGGGCTTCATCGTGGAGCGGGGGCAGATCCGGGCTGACCCAGCCAAAACCGAAGCGGTAGTAGAATGGCCCACACCTACCTCTCGCAAGCAGTTACAACGCTTCCTGGGGTTCGCCAACTTCTACCGCCGCTTCATCCGGGACTACAGCCGGAAAGCCCTCCCCCTCACCCAACTCACCTCCACTAAGACCCCGTTCAGGTGGACGAGAGAAGCGGACGCCGCGTTCCGGCTGCTGAGAGAGGCTTTCTCTCACCCCCCAGTTCTCCGCCATCCAGACCCCAACGGCGCGTTCATTGTGGAGGTAGACGCCTCGGACTCAGGTGTTGGGGCAGTACTCTCCCAACGCTCCTCAGTCGACCAGCAGCTCCACCCCTGCGCCTTCTTCTCCCGCCGCCTCAGCTCCGCCGAAGCCAACTACGACGTGGGCAACAGGGAGCTGCTCGCCGTCGTATTGGCTCTTCAGGAGTGGAGGCACTGGCTCGAAGGGGCGAAGGAGCCGTTCACTGTGCTTACGGACCATAAGAACTTGGCGGTCATCCGGGCCGCCAAGAGGCTGAACGCACGCCAGGCACGGTGGGCGCTGTTCTTAACACGCTTCTCCTTCACCCTAACCTACTGTCCAGGAACAAAGAACACCAAGCCCGACGCCCTCTCGCGGATCCACGAGCCAGCAGACAAAGAAGACCTTGCGGAACCCATCCTGCCCGGCCGCCAGATCATGGGGGCGCTCCAGTGGGAGGTCGAACGGAGGGTCATGGAATCATTAAAAGGTACCCCGACTCCCGAGAAGTGTCCCACAGGCAGACTGTTCGTTCCCCAGTCGCTGCGCTCAGAGGTGCTCCAGTGGGGGCACGCATCCAAGGTGGCGTGTCACCCAGGGGTGAGCCGCACCGAGCACCTCGTCTCCCAGCGATTCTGGTGGCCGCGGCTCCGCGACGACGTGGCGGACTTTGTTAAGGCCTGCCCGGAGTGCGCCTGTGGCAAGGTCTCCCATCAGCCTCCGGCAGGACTGCTCCGCCCCCTACCTGTCCCCCCGCGCCCTTGGTCCCACATATCAGTGGATTTCATCACCGGCCTCCCCCCATCCCGTGGTAAGACGGTCATTCTCACGATAGTGGACCGGTTTTCTAAGTCGGCACACTTCGTGCCGTTGACCAAGTTGCCGTCCGCCATTGAGACGGCGACACTATTGGTCAAACACGTCGTCCGTCTCCACGGGATCCCCACTGACATTGTGTCGGACCGAGGGCCCCAGTTCGTATCCCGGGTCTGGAAGCGTTTCTGCAGGTCCATGGGGGCGTCGGCCAGCCTGTCCTCCGGTTACCATCCACAGTCCAACGGCCAGACCGAGCGGAAGAACCAGGACCTGGAGGCGGCCCTGCGCTGCGTATGCCTTCATCGTCCCTCGGCCTGGTCCATCCATCTCCCGTGGGTGGAATATGCCCACAACACCCTGGTCTCCTCAGCCACAGGTCGGTCACCGTTTATGTCGGCTTATGGCTACCAGCCGCCGCTCTTTCCCACACAGGAAGGGGAGGTGGAGGTCCCGTCGATACAACACCATCTTCGGCGGGCCCATCGGGTATGGAGGGAGACCAGGGCAGCCCTATCACGCACGGCAGTCCGGAACCAGAGGGTCGCGGATCGCCGTCGCCGTTCCGCGCCAGCCTACCAGGTGGGCCAGAAGGTCTGGTTGTCCACAAGGGACCTACGGCTGGCCGGGACAACCCCCAAATTGGGTCCGCGTTTCGCGGGCCCCTTCACTGTGGAGGCCATCATTAACCCGGTCGCGGTCCGACTTCGGCTGCCCGCCTCCATGAAGATCCACCCGGTTTTCCATGTATCTCTCATCAAACCGGTGGAGTCCAGCCCCTTGGCCCCCCCTCTTGCCCAACCCCCCCCCCCCGCGGATGGTGGACGGAGGACCGGCATACGCAGTGCGGGAGATCCTGGATTCACGCCGCAGGGGAAAGGGCATCCAGTACCTGGTCGACTGGGAGGGCTACGGACCGGAGGACCGTCAATGGGTTCCGCGAACCTGGATTCTGGACCCGTCGCTCCTGAGGGACTTCCACGAGGCTCACCCGTCGAAACCAGGCGGGCCGCCAGGAGGCGTCCGTTGAGGGGGGGGTACTGTCATGAGCCAGTTGACAGCGGGGCGGGGCCTCCGTTCCCGCCGCTCGCCAGCTGCTGTCAATTCCCTCCTCATTAACTGTGGACATTTAAACCCGACGCTGGCATCCACCCAGCGTCGGAAGATACTTCGCCTTACGCCAAGCTAGTACGTGGAACTTGTTACCAGTACGTTATTTGCTTCGCCCGAGGAATGATTTTAGCCACGAACGCGTTTGTTGTTTGCACCGCGTCGTAGGTTGTTTTGCACCCTCGTGTGCCACTTTATTTTTGGTTAGTGTGGTTGGGTGGATTGCCGCCACTCACCCACTAACATTGTCAGTTGTCATTTTGAGTTTGTTTCACGAGTTGTTACCGGGTCCGCGTATTTTTGGACCCGCGCTTTATGTTAATAAATCCTTTGCCGGTACCCACGCCTCTGTCCTGCTCTACGATCCACCGCCTATACCACACGTTCCTGTTCGCCAGCTGCCACTGTCGCCGCCGGAACGTGACAATTTCAAACCGATAAACACGTTAAGGCAAAAATTAGTGCATCCAAAAGATAGGCTACCAAATGAAAAACAAAGTAATGTAGTTTATTCCATACATTGTAAGAATGAAAATTGTAAAGAGCAGTACATTGGGGAGACTCAACAAATTCTCAAAAAAAGACTTTATCAACATCGCAGGGATAATACTAGTGGGCCTCAATCGGCAGTACATTTGCACCTAAAAGCTAGCAACCACTCATTTGACGACAATGAGGTTAAAATCTTAGCGAAAGAACAGAAATGGTTTGAAAGGGGCGTAAAAGAAGCGATTCTTATAAAACAACAAAATCCTTCGTTAAATCGGTCTGGTGGGGTGAGGTTCAATTTGGATCGTTCATACAATAGCCTGCTTAGGCAAAACAGGTTAGGCAACTTTCGCAATACTGATGAGGGTCGTTATGCTGATGAGGTGATACCTCATCAGCAGTGGGGGGCAGTGGGGGTAATAGGCCAATCGTTAGTCAGGAATGTAGGAACAATCAGTGGGGCCATAGGGAGGGGTCCCCCGCCCGTCCCAACCTGAGAGTAGGGACCTATCATAGCTGTGTCCGGCGCCACCATGTCTGGACATTAGGGATATATAAATGGGGCCGATACGACCAGTCAGACTTTAGTTCGCTGACGAAGCCTCTTGGATAGGAGGCGAAACGTCCGAAACCTTCACTTTTGTACAGATGACGGCTGAAGAAACCTTCTCATCGATAAGCATTATGAAGTTTGATTTGCTTTCACAGGCCGAATAAAATGATGTGGGGGGCCGGATTTAGCCCCCGGGCCTTCACCTTGACACCGGTGGGTCTACAGTATGTCACTTTTGACACGAGTCAAGGCATGTTTTTCGGTCACGTGATTGGTTACCGCTGAAATGAAATCCAGGAGCGAGCAAACGAGTTAAAATTGATTTTAGCTAAAAAGTTACAGTATTTGGAAAATTCCTCTGGGAAGGGGAAAATCCCCAATCGGGAGACTTTTAAGAAAAAGAAGGCGACATTTCATGAAGTTTCTACTCAAAATACACATTTATCACGACGGAAGATTTCCTATGCATCGAGCCCACTCTGCATAATACGGTAAGTCGTATTTTTTCATGCACTTTGTATTTGCGCTGTATCTTATTTTGAAGGCACATTTAATTGTCACCGTAGCGACCTGAGAAAGATGCCAGTCAATAGGATGTTCCTTTTGTCATGATTGGTGTTTATTGTGTTTTGAAAATACAACGCTTTTTATGCAGATTATCCAGTTGCATGTTTGCATTTATTTCTTTATTTATTTTATATGTTTTATTTATTGTGTATCTATTTATTTGTTTATGAACTATATATGTATGTATTTGTCATTTTATGTCATTGTTTGATTTCTTTATTTATTCTGTATTTTTATGTATGTATGTATGTATGTATGTATGTATGTATGTATGTATGTATGTATGTATATATTATTTATGTATGTATTGAGGTATTTATTTATGTATGTATTTATGTATGTATGTATTGTTTATTTATTTATTTATATGTATTAATTCATGTACTTATTTTGTATTAATTTATTTATGACATAGAGGTATGTATTAATTGTTTTTATCTAAGTATTTGTTTAATTTAGTTATAATTTTGTTCATGTATTTATTTGTTTATGTACCTATGTATTTATTTTATTTTATTGTCTTTTATTTCAGTTATTAAAAGTATTAACCAGCTTGTTGATGCCAAAAATAGCTTCCCGGCACCTGTATGAACACCTCATAGCCCGCGACTCCAAACTGCAATAAATGGTCACTAACTTGGAAATATTAACTCTCCACTTATTTGCCAAAAACCCACCTGGGGGCCACTTCCGTCTATCTATTGATCTTATTTAGCGACTTGAGAGAGGTAGGAGCCCCTTACCGCGAACATGAAACGAAAACCTCAAGCACAGGATTAAAAGGGATATTCATAGAAAGAGACGAGGCAAATATCGGCCGTTTTAATTTCAGCTGTTCCCCGCCCAGCGTGCAACGTTGGAGGTGGTCTTCCAGATGGCCAGATAGAGATCAGCGGTGACTGAGGCGTGGGGTTCGCCCTTGCGTCCCCATTTGAAGGACGGCTGCGGCTTTAAGAAGACTTGACATTGATTTTTTCCCTTCCCTGGCCCGATAATATGACGGCTGACGTGACCGCTAGAGATCATTAACGTTGGCCACATCCTCGTTTAAATAGGCGGCTGGCTACTTTTGCTTCACACGTGTCCAACCCGAGTGGAGGGATGCTAAGCAGGGGGGGGGGGGGTATTTTTTTTTTAGGCGGCAGACGTTCTAAATAGGTTTATTGATTTTTTTTTTGGTCCATCCACACAGGAGCAAACCATATTAATCCTGGAAACAAGGTGATCAATATAAATGGCTAGCGGTGCAATGCTGGATGAATAATCAGCCGCTTCCCTCCGTGAGCGATTTGTATTTGCATGCATTTCTTCCTTAACGCTTTTGTCATTTCAACGTTTACAGACTAAGACGAAGCCTTCCGATCAATCATGTATGATTTCACAATCTATGGGTACTTCCAGTCAGCTAAACTGAATTCAACCGTATATTTCAAGCATTCGGAAAAAAAACGCAGGTGTTTCCAAAAACAATTCAAATAACAACAAAGACGGGAACAAGAAATAATTATCAAAGGGAGTAGAAAGTACATAAAAATGTCAATATAAAATTAACAAAGTCATTCACTGCCATCACCGAATTTATTCGGGAATTGGAAATATGATGTGGAGCGCCATTCCCGAATTAGTTCGGGTTTTGGATTTTCTTGCACATGTGAATGAGTTAGTTAAAAGCCCTGCGATTAGCTGGCAAACAATTCAGGGTCACGCCCATCTAGTGCTCGAAGACAGCTGATAGGTTCCAGGACCTTCTGCGACCCTCGTGAGGATCAAAGCCAACCGGAAGATGAATGAATGATTGATTAATAAGTGATTAATTTGTTGATTAGTTAACTCATTTACTGCCAGACGATATGCAAAAAAATGTCCACTCCAGTGCCAGGGTTTTTGTCATTTTATCTCAAATTGCAGGACCCACAGAATATTGAGCTTTAGGACTACATAAACATTCAATGCAGTGTACGAAACCGTAGACTCTTTTCTTTCATCTGAAAAACAGTTAATTCCTAAGTAAAATGGGTCTACAGTTATCTGAGCTTGAAATGGGGGTGCCTGTACAAAATACAATACAATACGTACATATTGATTTACAGTATATGTCTGTGTAAGCTCAGTCGTACAGATGAAAACATCGATGAAAATGTTTCTTCAGCCGTCATGTTTGGATTGCTCAGGGAGTCGGCTCGTCCATTGACCCCCACTCCTCCAGACAGCCCACCCAGATGCTTTCCTTATCCTGGCTGGCGATTTCAACCATGCCAACCCAAAAAGCGTGTTTCCACAACTCCATGGACACATTAATTTTCCAACTCGAGGTAACAACATTCTGGACAATGTTTTCACCACACACAAAGGAGCCTACAAAGCATACCCCCTCCCCCACCTAGGAGCTTCGGACCACTCCACTATCATGTTAATGCCCGCGTACAGGCCACTTGTCAAAGTCGTTAAACCAGTCAAGAAGTAGATAAGGGTGTGGCCTGATGGGTCGTCAGAGGCACTCAAAGACTGCTTCTCCAACACTGACTGGAACATGTTCAGACAAGCAGCCACCTACAACAACACCACCGACCTCCAAGAGTACACAGACTCTGTTACCTTCTACATGAGGAAGTGTATGGATGACGTGACTGTCACCAGATCTGTCACCATCCGGGCCAACCAGAAGCCATGGCTGACAGGTGAAGTCCACAGGCTCCTTAGGGCTAGGAAAGCTGCCTACAAAGCTGGCGATGAGCTGGGCCTGAGGACAGCCAGGGCCAACCTGTCACGTGGCATCAGGATGGCCAAGAGACAGCACTCCAGGAGGATCGCCAACCACTTCAGAGACAGCAGAGACACCAGAAACCTGTGGCATGGGATACAGACCATCACAGACTACAAGCCCTCTCCACAGATCTGCGAGAACTCCACCACTCTGCTGAACCAACTGAATGACTTCTTCGCCCGCTTCGAGGCAGACAACAGCACTCCAGCACAGAAGACCCCACCACCTCTCGGCGAGTCCCAGGACAGCGTGAGGCGATCCCTCAGAGGGACCAACACACGCAAAGCCCCGGGTCCCGACGGCATTCCTGGCCGTGTACTGAGAGACTGCGCGGATGAGCTCACAGATGTCTTCACAGACATCTTCAACACCTCTCTGAGCCAGGCTGTGGTGCCCACGTGCCTCAAAGCCACCACCATCATCCCGGTCTCAAAGAAGTCGTCCCCCACCTGCCACAACAACTACCGCCCAGTCGCAGTCACTCCCATACTCATGAAGTGCTTCGAGCAGCTAGTTATGAACCACATCAAGGTTGCCCTCCCCCCCACCATGACCCTTTTCAGTTTGCATATCGGCCCAACCGCTCGGCCGATGATGCCCTCTCCACTGCTCTCCACACAGCGCTCACCCACCTGGGGACCAGAGACTCTTACATCAGAATGCTGTTCATCGACTTCAGCTCAGCATTCAGCACCATCATCCCCCAACAGCTCACCGACAAACTGAGCAAACTGGGGATCAGCACCTCCCTGTGCAACTGGCTGTTGGACTTCCTGACGGGGAGACCACAGGCAGTCAGAGTTGGAAACAACACCTCCAGCACCATCACGCTGAACACAGGGGCCCCCCAGGGGTGTGTGCTGAGCCCCCTCCTCTTCACTCTGCTCACACATGACTGTTCACCATCATCACCCAGCTCCACCCTCTTCATAAAGTTTGCGGATGACACAACTGTGGTGGGCCTCATCAACAACGATGAGGAGACAGCCTACAGGGACGAGGTCAGCCGCCTTGTCACGTGGTGCAAGGACAACAATCTCCGTCTGAATGTGGAGAAGACGAAGGAGATTGTTGTGTACTTTAGGAGAGTGCGCCCCCACCATGCTCCACTAACCATTGACGGTGCTGCAGTGGAGAGAGTGAGCAGCACCAAGTTCCTGGGAGTGCACATATCCGAAGACCTGTCCTGGAGCTACAACACGTCATCACTGGCCAAGAAATCCCACCAGCGCCGGTACTTCCTCCGCAAGCTCAAAAGAGTTGGAGCCCCGACCCCCATCACGACCTCCTTCTACCGCGGTACCATCGAGAGCATCCTGACCAGCTGTATCACCGTGTGGTACGGCGCCTGCACCGTGTCCTGCCGTTAGACTCTGCAGCGCATCATGAGGACAGCTGAGAAGATCATCGGTGTCTCTCCCCCCCCCCCCTTCAGGACATTTACAACACCCGCCTCACCCACAGAACTATCAGGATCGCTGGCGATCCCACCCACCCCTCCCACAGCCTCTTCAGCCTGCTGCCATCGGGTAGGAGACTGCGGAGTCTTCGAGCTAAGACCAGCAGGCTCAAGGACAGTTTCTGCCACCAGGCAGTCTGGGGACTCAACTCCCTCCCAGACCTGCCCACCCTGCCCATTCCCACTGCCACACTCATCGAACTCTGAGGACATGCTACACGCTGTACTATCATCCTGAACTCTATTTTTTGTTCTTTCTCATTTTTTTTCTGCAAGACCTCACTTCAACCACTTCAACCCTTTCTTCTTGTTTGTTTTTGCATTACTACATTACGTCACTTTTCAATTTTTCAATTGCTGCTGATTCTGATTCTTTATATAGTATGTCACTACCTCACTTTACATACAACACTACCTCACTTTACCTTCAGAAATTACATGTATAGTCTGTTGTCAATTGTATGTCTTTTTTAGCCACGTTAGCCAACTATTAGTGCCTTGCATGCTGGGTCCGAGAGGACATTAATTTCATCTGTGCTGTATGTCATGCATTTCAGCATATTTGACAATAAAGCTGACTTTGACTTTTTTGACTTTGATTTGTAGATCTTTGTAGGTGTCAGACGTTTCGCGTCTTATCCAAGAGGATTCAGTTTGCTGACAAAGCCTCTTGGATAAGAAGTGAAACGACCGACACCTTCAAACAAGTACAGATGACCTTTTCATCGATTTACAGTATATAGCACTCTAACAACAGCTGAAGCGGTAACAAAGCGCTAACATGAACAAAAGGCAAATGGTTCCCCTTGTGGAAGGGGAAGAGGTTTGATCCGCGCATTATTACTTATTACTACACTTTTCAATTCCCGAAGAAAATTGGGAATGGCAGCGACTCTCTGTGGCTTTGCGTTGTCATATTATTTGTTATTTTAGTTTTTTTCCCAAGATGGCGGCGCGTGAACACGCGGCGGCTCCTCTCTCTCCCGGCAAATTGGCGTTTTCGTGTTTATTATGTTTCTCAAAGTCATTATAAGTACCTTTTACGCTGGGTCAGAGAGGACAGTAATTTCGTCGTGCAGTAATTTCAATACGTAGCAAACATTAGCAATGTCATGCATATTAGCATACTTGAATATAAAGCTAACTTTGACTTGACTTTGAATGACTTGATTGGTGAATTCATTAATAACCAAATAGATAAATAAAATAGTTCACAGGGTGAGTAAAAAGCCAAATAATTAAAATAACTTTGAATATGCGTTTTAGAGATGGGCAGAGAGTGGGCTTGCCAAACGTTCATTCCAAAGATATAACTGGGCAACGGAAAAGGATCGAGCACCACTTGCCCCCCTGAGCATCCACATCCTCGTCTGTATCTTGAATCATGTCTGTTTTGCCGACCTGAGTCACCTGACATGTATTGTAGGCGTTATTGCACTCCCTCTTACAAGTACAGATCATGAGGCGAGCAGCAGCATTTTGGAGCAACTGGAGACACTTCATGGAGGATTGGCTGATTCCAAAGTAAAGTGTACAATAGTCTTTTGGGTGCGCGCTAACAGTGACAAGGTTATGGCTGATATAAATAGCCAATACAGGCTTTTATGGATTACATTTGCCGCTTAGGTCGGCATTTGGATGAACGTTAACTGTTTGAAGGGAGAGATTCTCTATAAGAGACGAGCAAAAACGACGAGGGGGGGGGGGGGTTGAATCAAATAGTCGAACGCTTCAGATTCCCCCGCTTGTGTTTTGACATCCCGGAGAGAGGGAAACGTCTGCGTGAGTGAAACTCGAGAGTTAAGGGTTGGAATTAAAGCAAAGTGATCTTTGGCCAAATAAATCATGCGCCACAATAACAGAAGAGATGAAGCCTTTTTTTTTTTTTTTGGGGGGGGGGGCTGAAAAAGGTCACTCTGGCTCTCGTTCACTTCTTTTCGATTTTATGAACTTGGCTTTGACGCTTCTCCCACTTCCCACTCCCCTTTTTTTTCTTCTTTAGCCGCGGACAATTCTGAGTGTCCGCTGGTATTGAAAGGTCAACAAATGAGGAGAGCAAGACTGAGAGGAGAAGACAGTCTTCACTTGGAGGCCAGCAGCACAGAAAGGTTAACAGAAGGAGAGAAAGAACCATGAGGATGTGTAGCCAATGGGACTGAAAGCTTGGTGTTTAAACAAAAAGTGTTGAAAGTCAGCCTCAAACGATTTGAGTACTTCTGCCAACAGCGAGCGGCAGTGCGTGACCAAATGACGGCGAGGAATGGCGTCAACACGACGGCGACACCAAAACTGTTGTTGTTGTTTTTTTTTTCAAATCCGACAAGCGATTACGCCCGGTATCTCCGTCACCGCGAATGAGAGCCCTTTTGAAGCCACAGGATTGCCAAACAATCGGAATGTCAGCAGAGCGGTTATGGGAAAACTCTGCGCATTCGACACACAACAAAAAAAAACAACCACAAAATATATGATCGCCTTCAAATGTCTGTGAATGACCGATCAAACCACCATTTTGTTCCTTTTGTTGAAGACGCAGAAGAGTGTTACCTTCAGCCCCACCGTGGTGAAGTCATCGGGGTTATAGTTGGTCAGGGGTGAAGGTCCAGGATGTTAGCCATTGGACGGGACAACACATTGGTGGTCACAGTGGGTGTTTGAGGGGGGAAAATAAAAACAAAAAATAATATGGCACAAGGGGAGATGAGGCGAGCGTTTAAAATGATTTAAGGGGTTTGGGGGAGGGGCAAAAGAAAGAGGGGGTTGATGTTAATAGTGCAGAGAAAAGGTCAGAAAAAGGGAAAAAAAGCAAAATTGTTCAAAGGGCTCAGGGCAAGGAGTGAAATCCTCGGGAGTTGAGTAAGGAAGCAAAAAGAGAACTCAAAAAAAAAAAAACGGAATGAACCCATACCTTGGTCGTTTAACATCAGGTGCGCCAGACCTTGAAAGGGAACACATAGACAAAAAGAACAGAAAGAGGAAGAAAAAGAAGGTCATAAAAGGCACGGGAAAAACAAAAAGCATTGTCACAACGTTGGACTGCAGTTTGTGACAGACATCCTGGGGCAGAGTCGGATGTCAGAGTTCAAACCAAAACAGAAAAAAAGAAGAGAAAGAGAGAGAGAGAGACAGAGAGAGACAAAGAGAGACAAAGAGAGAGAGAATTGAGAGAGAGAGAAAGAGAGAGAGAGAAAGAGAGAGAGAGAGAGAGAGAGAGAGAGAGAGAGAGAGAGAGAGAGAGAGAGAGAGAGAGAGAGAGAAATTTAGAAAAACACTTTTTGAGTGAAGTTTGTGAAGGGTTTGACAAAAAAAGCATTTCCACTCTTTTTTTTAATGTATTTTTTTCAGCGCAACGGCCAAAGGCTGTTGCTCTCACAAATGCTTTTTTTTTCCTCTGGAGTAGTTATGGAACACAGAAAATAAACTGTTTGGCAGAACCGGCTTTGCTGTAACTCAAATTGTCCAAGGAGAAAAACCGACAGGGCGCGCTGCTGGCAAGGTCTCACGCAGAGAAGGTCAGCGGATGAGCGATCTGGATGAGTCAAAGATTAGCCTGACGTAGATCGTAGCCGCGGTCTCAAAAACGGATGGTCGGTAGCGAGTCTTGCCCTCGCAACGGCGAGATAACAGGTGACGTTCGTCAAGCTCAAGAGAGCAAAACTCATTCAAGCTTCCCCTCAAAAAAACAAAAAACACCAGCCAGCCGAGAAACACCTTTGGAAGAAAATAAATAAATAAATAAATAAATAAATAAATAAATAAATAAATAAATAAATACATAAATAAATACCTCAATACATACATAAATAATATATACATACATGCATACATGCATACATACATACATGCATACATACATACATACATACATACATACATACATACATACATACATACATACATACATAAACACATAAATAAATCTATACTTAAATAAAAATAAAATAAAATAAAATAAAATAAAATAAAATAAAATAAAATAAAATAAAATAAAAAATCACTGCGAGCAAACTAATGGCAAATGATCAAGAGGGAGTCTGCGGCACAAAAGCAAACAAATATTTTAAAAGCTGCCTCCTCCGCACAAGGGAAGAAGAAAAACACACAAACTACTTCAGTCAGGTGGAAGACAGCAAAAAAGCCACTCCTGAGGATTAAATTGTTGGAATCTGAAATGTGACACTAAAAAAAAAGCAAACACAACTGTCCAAACAAAGCAATTGGATTTGACCGCAGGCGAGACATCCTTTCAAGAGGGGCAGTTCTGGCGAAGTGAACCTGTCTCGCTCGACTCTATCGATAAATAACGAAACCAGAACCTATTGCGCCTTTGGCTTGCCGCATTGCCCGAAAAACGGACTCTTTTCGTGAAGACGTCAAATTATTTCAGATGGAATCGTCCGGATAATTCAGGATGAAAGACGGAAAGAAAATATGAAAAAAAAATGTTTGGGTTGTTTTGATCAACCGGCACATTTTCAGAAAATCCAAAATGGCGCTCACGTTCAAACCCTTCCAGCTCGCCTCCTTTTTTTTCCTGAATATGTAAGAGTCCCATTCCACACCCGAATTTGCAATCCACTTTGGAGTGTCGGGTGACCAGTCACCCCCTCTCTTTATTGGATTGGATTGGATAAACCTTTATTCATCTCGCCGTGGAGAAATTTACATTTGACAGCAGTATGAAATTAGGAGGAAAGGAAAGGAAGAAGTAGAAAAACAAAATACAAGAGCTGCTGTCAAGGCAGCCACTCTCGTGGTGCCATCCTGAAGAGTCAAAAGATGAAAAAACTAAATCACCAAAAATGTGAGTCATTCAATCTTTAGCACTTTCTGCACAATCTTTGAAGCAGTTCTCGATGAAAGAGGAGAGGATCAAAGCATCATTTTAAACAGTGGATCAGAGATGTTATGGTGAAATGTGCACATCTGCTACAAGCTAAATGTTGAAAGCAAACACAAAGCTGTCGCATCCGTTGACGAAAAGAGATTGTCTCACATCTCCTGTCCTATGTAAATCCGCTTCAATACCAAGCCGTGACAGTTCTACATACGCACCGACGCTGTGCGCTGACGCTCCTTTCTTCTCATTGCGGGCTCCTCAAGCCATGTATCCATCCAGTATTGAAGCCTTTGATCACCATTTTTGCCATTTTTCTAACCATTCATCCCAAACAGAGGCTGAATAAATACACGGGCGGCGTGTTTGTTTTATCAGACCTGGCGTCCGGTTTCCCGATGGCCCTTTTACAAGAACTCCAATCCTCCCTTTTATTTCTTTATTTCTTTCTTTTTTTGGTTCTCTTTCTCATAATCCGTTAAGCAGATAAGACGAAATCTCCTGCGATGAAAAAATGAGGCAGTTTCACCGCATACAAAAACGGTTGAAATTTAACAACGCCGTTAGGGAAACAACAAAACGTAAAACAAGCCAAATATGAGCAGGGAACTAATCTCAGCAGTGGAGGGGGGCGCATGAGGGAAGGGGTCTTGGGGCTACCGTGGGTTTTTAAATGGCAGCAACCAGTATGGGATATTATTGAATGACCTTGATGCACCAAAATGTCCGCCACCCGACCAACCCTGCAGACATGAAAACGTGACGATGAGGCACAACAGCTGGGACGGCAACGTTGGAGTATATTTACATCGATCCGTCCTCACCAGTCCGTTCCATCCTCGATCGGATGGAGACATGGACGTGTTTATTCACCAACCACCTCCGCCACCCCCCGTTAAATAGCAGGGATGTTAAATAGCAGCATCCTCCAAGGGCTCTTGGCAGCATATGGCCGCCTGACTTTACATACTTGCGCTTCATCTTCTTCTCTGGTAGGATGACACCCAGCACCTGGGGTACGGGGGTGTAAATGTTGTTGATATATTTGTCTATAACTGCTTTTCCTATAGTTGACCAGCAGATGGCTGTGCTTTATTTTCTTGACATTCATTACTTTGGTTTGTTCTCACTTCCGCGCTTCTTTACTTGAGTTTTTGATGAATGTGCGTGTATAAATGAAAAACATATAAAAAGACATGATTGGGGAAATTTCATGATTGATGTCACCTGCGAGCTGATCATGTGATACCCGGAAATTGTGAAGCCTTTTTAAGAGCATGTGCAGAATAAAATGTTTGTCGAGTTCCCAGACCAATGATTGACACGGCTGTGCATAATTTTTCTCTCGTGAGTATTTTCAATCGCTACGAAAAGTTACCATTTTGGTTATTGTTAAAACGCTAGGATTGCTGCCAGAACGACTAGCGCAACAGGTTATGGGCCAAGTACCACAGGCTAAAGCTGGTTTAGACTATTTTCGATGGCAATGAGAAAAACTACGAGCTGTGGGAGACGAGGTTCCTGGCGCACATGGAGTTGCGAGGCCTCAGAGACGTTATTTTGGGCGTCCTGAACCTTGAGGAAGACAGCAAAGAAGCTCTCGCCGAAGACAAGGCTAAGAATGGAGAGGCATATGCAGAATTGGTGCAATGACTGGACAATAAGATCCTATCATTGGTCATGAGGGACGCAAAACGTGACGGGAGAAAAGCACTGGAGATTCTCCGTGAGCATTATGCTGGAAAGGACAAACCACGGGTGGTGAGTTTGTATTGCGAACTTTCCTCACTCCGAAAAGGCAGCTATGAGACAGTCACAGACTATGTTATCCGAGCAGAGGCTGTATTCACCTCATTAAGAAGAGCAGAAGAACACATTAGCGACAGGCTTCAGATAGCCATGGTGCTAAAAGGGCTTCCTGACTCTTACAAACCGTTCGTTGTGCACGTCACCCAATCTAATGACAGAATGACTTTCGGCGAATTCAAAACTAAGCTAAGACGTTTTGAGAATACCGAAAAATATGGAAAAGGTGAGCAGAGTGCCAACGAAGACAATTTAATGAAAAGCGGTACTGCAAAACCGCATGGGAGAGGGAGAGGAAGGAAAATACCTGGCTAATATCGAGTGCTACACCTGCGGTAAGAGAGGGCACATGTCCAGGACATGTCCTCGCACTTACCAGCCGAGAAGAGAGGAAAGAAGGTGGGACACGCCACATCAAGGCCGACGCGGTCGAGGACAAAGCCGCGACGTCATGAAGGGAGTTGCTGACGAGATTGAGTCAGAGCACACATCCTTCTTCTTCAATCTAAATGACTATCCGACAAGTGGAAACAAGAAAGGCTTTATGGTCGAGAGTGGCGCCACAGCACATATGGTCAACGACGCCACAAAGTTCAAAACAGTCGACAAGAGGTTCAAACCCGAGGACCACATCATTGAGCTCGCACACGGAACCAAGGTGAGCGGAATGGCAAAGATGAGAGGAGAGGCTGAGGTCTACTTGCTGGACAGCGCGGGACGACGCGTGAAGACGAGACTCAAGCAAGCACTCTACATCCCAGCATTTCCGCATAACATCTCACAACACCTAGCTGAACCAAAACAGCAGCATTGGACTGCAGTTAAACACTTACTAAAATATTTAAAAGGTACTACAGATCAAGAGCTTAATTTCAGAAAATGTGAAGGAAAGTTAAAACTAAAGGGATATAGTGATGCTGATTGGGCTGCCGATATAAATGACAGGAGGTGCACAACCGGATATTGTTTTAGCCTAACTCAGGAAGGTCCAGCTATATCGTGGAAAAGTAGAAAACAGCCAACTCTGGTGTTATCAACCTGTGAAGCTGAGTATATGGCACTGGCGGCCACAACTGAAGAAAGCATGTACCTTGTCCAATTATTAAAAGGGATACATAGCAGTAATTGTCACGTACCGGTAAAAAATATATGAGTACAATCAGGGGGCAATAGCTTTGTCCAAAAACCCAGTGTGTAGGCAGAGAACCAAACACGTAGATATTAAATATCATTTTGTACGGTCTGCGCACACTGAGGGGAAAATATCTGTAAAATATTGTCCGACAGAAAACATGGTTGCGGATGCTTTTACTCGGTGACAAAAGTGAAACTTGAAGGATTCAAGAGATATTTGTTTGGAGAAATGTGAATATTTTGAAGCTCACAGAGTGTTGCAAATATGTAGGATGTTATTATTTTTACAACAATGTATTTCTTGTTTCGATGTTTTTCGTGTTTTTCTTTTTGTTTGCTGCATGAAATTGTGAACATGTCTTGGAGTGGGAGTGTTGAGTGTGCGTGTGTAAATGTGTGTGTGAGGCAAAGACATGATTGAGGAAATTTCATGATACCCGGAAATTGTGAAACCTTTTTAAGAGCATGCGCAGAATAAAATGTTTGTCGAGTTCCCAGACCAATGATTGACACGGCTGTGCATCATTTTTCTCTGGTGAGTATTTTCAGTCACTACGAAAAGTTACGATTTTCGTTACTGTTAAAACGCTAGGACTGCTGCCAGAATGACTAGCGCAACAGTTTTATTTGACTGAGAAGACGGCGAGAATGGACATGCTTTATCGCTATACTGTTTAGCAAG
Organism: Hippocampus bargibanti; assembly: GCF_051943395.1. Lineage (NCBI taxonomy): Eukaryota > Metazoa > Chordata > Actinopteri > Syngnathiformes > Syngnathidae > Hippocampus > Hippocampus bargibanti. The sequence continues at coordinate 26,972,795 of NC_142735.1, read as the reverse complement.
GAAAAGTTAAAAAGGACGAAGATCAAAACTTCCACTTGGGAGCAAAAAGCGGGCAAAGTGGTTTGTACGATTTTATTGCATCCGTTTTATTTCATTGATGTAAAGTCCAAATGTTTATGTGTAAATAATATCTGTATTTTTATACTTGGTTGTATCGATGAGGTTTCTTCAGCCGTCATATGTACAAATTTGTACAAATCCTATCCAAGAGGCGAAACGTCCGAAACCTTCACATCCAGGAGGCGAAACGTCCAAAACCTTCAAATTTGTACAGATGACGGCTGAAGAAACCTTCTCATCGATGGACCACTACTGTACGACTGAGAGCTTACACAGACATACTTGCTTGTAGTTCTACGGTGGTGTCGTTGGTCATTCATGATGCAATTGAAATCACATTAAAGAATTAACCATCAAGACAAAGAACCGGAGTCCTTGCATGTTTCGAATGGAAGCACAAGGGGTATATCAGCATTGGCGGTGTAGCCAAAAGAGGAGCGGTAGCAAGAATAGGTAATAAAATGTCACATGGAAGAACACGAGGAGACAAAAAAATAAAGGGTGGCTCCATCCTTGGTGCGCATTATAAAAACTAGCCGTCCCCACCACCTCCTGCCCTACAAATCAGTGTCTCTTCCCTACTGTTCAAATTTCATCGCATAATCATCTCCTTGGTATCTGGCAGAAGCCAAAAAGGTGCTGGCAGGGTTCACGCGGCCTTTGTAAGACATTTGTTGAAACGCAATCCCGATTGGAAGGGAATACAAATTTCCTCTCGGATGGCTCATTTATAGTATTGCGCATGGCGCTTAAGTCATATGGAGACGGTTCGAAGTGAAAGTGCTGTCATCATTCAAAAGGGATGAGACCCTGAGAGGTGAAACGTGGAGAGTTATAGGATTGTTTTGATAGGGTTTCATGGGTGGCGCTCTTTTAAATGATGAACTGTGTGCGCGGGCTTTGTCAAGTTACACGCTATACTTTGTAACTCCTTCCGCTTGATTGGAAAATATGCAGGCAGATTGTATCATGAGCCGTCATCATTATGGCAGTTAAAGGATGGGACGATTTAAAATGCTGGAAGGGGTGAAGGGTTTTCATCAATGCTACCTGTGGGCCAGAAAAAACCACATACGCATTTCAATTTTCATCGTGTATTTCTCAACTAACAACTAATCTTGTATTTGTCAAGTACACTTTTTGTTTAGTTTATTATTATTTTTTTCCAATTGCAAAGGAATCCTCCTGCGATGACAGCATAAAATTGCTTGACGGCAAACATTACATTAATATTAAGGCGCAAAAAAAATGGCGGGTACATTTCATAGAGATCAACTCACTCAAAATTGTACTCATATACAGATACTCTCCAGTCTATTTTTGCAAAAAAAACACAAATTGGGTATATTCATGTTGTAATATTGAGTAGCATCGATGGACAACTAAGCGGTGAATGGTGGTATTAAAACAACAAAACTAAAGTCAATGCAGATTCTCAGTTTGACATTCACAAATTCGCAAAATTTGTAGTCTTGTGACATCTGTTGGGATTTTTTTATTTACCCTCCCACATTTTCTGCAGAAAAAAATATGTATTTATTAATTGATTAATTTATTAATTTATTCATAGTAATAATAATAATAATAATAATAATAATAATAATAATAATAATAATAATACATTCATTTATAGGGCATTTTATTTATTTATTTATTTATTCATTCATGTATTCATTGATTAATTCTATATTTATATATTTTTTATTTATTTATCTATCTATGTATTTATTTGTTCATCATAAATTCAATCAAACCTCTGAAGATGGAGGACACTGATTCGCTGTGGCGAACCCTTGAAGGGAAAACCGAAAGAAAAAGATGAGTATTTGTTTAGTTTCTGTTTGTATACATATTTATTTGTCTTTATTAAGCTCATAGAGTTGCTTGTTCTCTAGCCACAAGGGGACACATGCCAGTGTCTTATTGTGCCGGTCCCAAGCCTGGATAAATACTGAGGTTTGTGTCAGGAAGGGCATCCGACGTAAAAGCTTGGCCAAAACAAACATGCGAATCAAACCTCTGAAGATGGACACTTATTCGCTGTGGCGACCCCTTGAAGGGAAAAGCCGAAAGGAAAAGAAGAAGAAACTTATTTATTTGTTGTGTGTGTTTGTTTGTTTGTTTGTTTGTTTGTATGTTTAAAATAATGACAATTATTAATTATTATCTATCATGCATGTGTGTTTGTTTTGACATTGAATCGTAAATGCATACTTATCTCGCATTGTCCTTCCTGTGCATTTTCTCTGAAATTTCCCGGGGAACTATTGACCCCCTCTGCTCCCCCCCCCCCCCCCCCCCAAAATACACTTAAACTGAGTCATTAAATCTTTATGGTCACTTTCCACTTTACGAAGCGGCAATAGCCATCATCTGTCAGGAGTGATGCACTAAGTTGTTTCCGCGCCGCTTTATTTCCAGCTTCCATTAGACGGCACCGCACTGTGTAATTAAGAATGCATATGGCGACCGACACGTACGACACATGAATCCAAGACACTCAAAATATCCAAGTGGGAGGTCTACGGATGGCATTAGCTTTATATCATTCGCGATAAAAATTTGTTTTGTTTTTTTTTTTTTTTTTCTTCCCCAAATAAACACACCGTTGTACAATGGGGTTGAGACCCCGACCAAAAGCGAGCATCTCATCTGCTCCCACACACTTCCTAATTAAGCGCGCAATACATAGTGAATCACTTTGACACATACATTTTGTTCATTAAAACGCAGCTAATATGTCATGGGATCCGTCTGGAAAAATAAACCCCGTCACCCGAAGACTGGCGAGGGGGGGTGAGCCGAGCAGCTGCTTTGTGTGTGGTAATTAAGAGGTTCATAAATAAATAGGACCTCCATATGTCGGGCGAGAGAGCGGAGACTAATTTCAGGTATTAGCCGCGGCGAGCTAACACAACCGCGGGGATGTGTATGATATCTTCGTTTGTGGTCAGTGACGCTCGATTCTCAGCGGAACTAATGGGTTGTCGCATGCGGTAAATAAAGTGTGTGGATGTCACCAGCATCTGAACCTTGTCATTTTTTTTCTTTGGGCCGGGAGAAGCCACCAAAACCAATACGTTCCTCCTCTGACCTCCATTTTCCTTTCATTTATGAGGTCGCGACTAATCATTGTTTCCCAAGTGAGATCTCGCCAATACAACCCAACTGCACTTTCCCTCTCCGCCGATCCTCATTTTCCAAGCGCGGCAACACAGATGCAGCCCACGAGCGGCCCAACTGCCCTTTCCGCACAGGCAATTTCATGGACTGAATGCGTCTGATTGCCACTTTTGGAATGGCGCTCATTAGTGGAGCCTGAGAGGGGAAAGTGGGCAACAGAACGCATAGTTCCGAGCGGCCATTTTCTGTTTTTTCCCCCTCCTTTGCTCCCTGAAAGCAGTAATTGTGGTGTCAGAGCCCGTGATGGAGAGGCTGACAGGGTCGTTAGCGGGGAGGACGTTTTTCACACTTTAAATACAAAAGCAATCAATGCATTTCAACTCGATGCGAGCACCAAGGAGGTGACCTTCATTTCCTGGGGCATTTGACATCCTCGTGAAGGATTCCAGTAGATACTGCGGCACAGGGGCAAAATACGAACACAATGTCATGTGATGGCCTTCCTCTTGAGTTTTGGTGTCGGGTCAATTTGTGGAGATGTTTTCGAAGCAAACATGGTGAAGCCGCATTTCGCTGTTATGCTGTACAGAAATAGAATGAGAAGGGAGGCCAGCACCAAGTATAAATGCTTTCAAATAATGTTAAAAAAAAGAGTCCCCCCCAAATTTTTTTTTATGTAGGTATGCATATGTATATATGTATGTATGTATGTATGTATGTTTGTATGTGTATATATATATATATACAGAAATAGAATGAGAAGGGAGGCCAGCACCAAGTATAAATGCTTTCATGTGTAAGCATTCAAAAATGCTTTCAAATAATATATATATATAAAAAAAAAAAAAAAAAAAAAAAAAAAATCCTTGTCTCACCCACCATGGGTGGTGTCTGTCCCCATTTCAGCTCGGGTCCTCTACCAGAGGCCAGGAAGCTTGAGGGTTCTGCGCAGTATCCGTGCTGTTCCCAGCACTGCGCTTTTTTGGACCGAGATATCCGATGTTGTTCCCGGGATCTGTTGCAACCACTCGTCGAGTTTGGGGGTCACTGCCCCGAGTGCTCCAACCACCACAGGCACGACTGTCACCTTTACCTTCCAGGCTCTCTCCAGCTCCTCTCTGAGCCCTTGGTATTTCTCGATTTTCTCATGTTCCTTCTTTCTGATGTTTCCATCACTCGGGACCGCTACATCCACGACAACGGCTTTCCTTTCCCCTTTATCTATGACCACGATATCTGGTTGGTTGGCCATTACCATCTTGTCAGTCTGTATCTGGAAGTCCCACAGGATTTTTGCTCGGTCATTCTCCACCACCTTGGGAGGTGTTTCCCATTTTGACCTTGGGGTTTCCAGTCCATACTCCGCACAGATGTTTCGGTAGACTATGCCAGCCACCTGGTTATGGCGCTCCATGTAGGCTTTCCCTGCCAGCATCTTACACCCTGCAGTTATATATATATATATATATATATATATATATATATATATATATATATATATATATATATATATATATATATATATATACAGTGATCCCTCGCTACTTCGTGGTTCACTTATCGCGGCTTCAGTGCATCGCAGATTTTTTTTCAGGGGAAAAAATATTTTTTCTTTATTAATGTAATGCAAAATCCAAGATGGCGCCGCGGATGGCAGCCTCGGTCACACGCTCCCTAGTATTGTTCCTGGTTTTGTCATTTTCATTTGTTTTTTAACTCTTTGAACTCTTTCAACTCTTTCAACAGTAGCCAAAATGGAACTGTATAGTGCCACTTAGCAGTTTTTTTGACGACGATACTAGTGCAGCGTGTTCTACCGGAAACAAATTCCTTGTGTGTTCTACATACTTGGCAATAAAGATGATTCTGATTCTGATTCTGATGCAAATGTGCAAACAAACAAAGTTAACGAAACAACACTGCAAACAAAGCAGAATAACATCAAACACACTGGCTTTGAACAGCTCAAGGAGCATGCTTCTAGAAATCGGGCCATGTCGGTTTTTAAAAATGTTCTTGCTTAAAAAAAAGAAAGAGTGCCAACAACTACCTATAACAATGTTCTTCTCTCGGAGAAAGACTCAGTAGAAAAAGACGCTACAGCGCAGCGGAGTCAGGACGAATAGGCCAGTGTTTTTCAACCTTTTTTGAACCAGGGCAGGTTTTTTTACATTGGAATTTATTGCCGCACACTACTAACCATCTCGCAGGAACGAGGCAATCATTTACGTGTTGCCACACGGACGAATATTAAATTACCCTCCCAGTCTTTTCAGCACTGATGCCGAAAATTACATAATATTGGGAGAAAATGATTAATAAATGTTTATTTTTATAAACATTTATGTATATTTATTTTAAAATGTATATTTTTACATTTTAAAATGGGGCATTGGATACTTTCTCTCGGCACACCTGACGGTCTCTCTCAACACCGTTCTTTCAACTATTAAAAAAGACGTTTTATTTTTTGTTTCATTCTGCGGTTGGTACAGTTTTGCGTTTTGTGTATAAAAAAAAAAAGACTACATTGTACTTTGCGGATTTCACCTATCGCGGGCTATTTTTGGAATGTATCTCCCGCGATAAACGAGGGTTCACTGGATATATAATTTTTGAAACCCACTTTTTTTCATATGTTTTTTTTATGTCCACAAAGACTGTACATTCTTTGACAAATTTTATTAAGCTTTCTTTGTTTGGCAAAAGTTCAGTTTGTGAATGTTTCAGGTGTTGTGCTTTTCATCAGGTGAAAGACATTGACTAGCCTTGTTTATTTAAGGTGCCGTATACATAAAGTTGCCTTACCTTGCTTGGCATTTTTTTCCGTGTCACGCGCAGATGCAGCAAAAACCAGAGGCACTCCTCACAGCGGTGGAAGGTCCAATTAGAAGGACGCATTGGTGCACAACAACTCCACGCCTTGAGCTGCTGCTGATGTTTCATGTTTCACTTTGACAACTCTCTCTCACCCCTCAGCCAGTGATTAGTGGCTTGAGTCGTGATCCCCCTCTGTGGTCAGTGCAGCAGTGACTAAAATCATGTCAAACTTCTTGAACTGTTCCATGCTGTGAGTGTTGGGGTAATTGGCGCGAATTACCCCAACAGTGAGCTTTTAGGATCTTTATTGATTGATTGATTGATTGATTTTTTTATTGGGGACTGGGACGCGGTAGGTAACGATGACAGTGTTCAGTAATGGAAAATGAATGTCTTCCAACCGGGAAAATGATCTTGACTGAGTTGAACTCACTGGGCCACATCTCACTGTTTGTTGTGATACATTTTGAAATGATTTATTTGTATTTAAATCTAACGGTGAGAAGGTTTATTCAGCCGTAATCTGTACAATTTCAAAATTGTACAGATGACGGCTGAAGAAACCTTCTCATCGATGGACCACTCCTGTATGACTGAGAGCTTACGCAGACGTATTTAAATCTAAGTCTAAATTTTTGATAAAAATATGATTTTCCACATAAATTTTAAAGGCTTCAGTTGTTCAAAATACATGTCACAAGAGGGGATGCCCTGATCGATCGGTGGCCGATAATTATCAATATTTATGAAAAAGTGCATGAGCAGTGAACTTGATCAGCCTATAAAGGCCAATTGGAGTCCAAGATGGCGCACGAGTAAGCAGCCATCAACAAGTGCTCTCACGAGCCTTGCTTTTGTTGTTGTTTTTGTCTTTTCTTTTGTCACCTTGTGCTGTTGTGCGTCGTGTGGAATGGATATGGATTATTTTTCAGCATTTTTGGCCACGACATTCATCAAGGAGGAGAATGTGCCAAGCGGTTGCGCCTTTTCGGCAGCATGAATATGCCAGTACTGTTTTTTAATGGGAGGAATGTTGGTGCCACTCGACTGGTTTCGCTGGACACCACAGGGGCCATTGTGCTTTTTTTGCGCCTGCAATGGGCAGCATCTTCACAGTCCCGCTTTGTTCAATGGAAAGGTCGGTGCTGTTGGACAGTCTGCGGCTGGATGGATACATGGCTTGAGGAGCCCGCGAAAAGAAGAAAGGAGCGTCAGCGCAGAGTGCCGATGCGGATGTGGAACTGTCGCGACTTGGAATTGAAGCAGATTTATGTGGGACAGCCAATGTGAGACAATCTCTTTTTGTCAATGGATGCTACAGCTGCGTGTTTGCTTTCAACATTTAGCTTGTGGTCGACGTGCACATTTCACCATGATTCCCTGATTCACTGGTGAAAAGATGCTTTGATCCTCTCCTCTTTCATCTAGAACTGCTTTATGTCACAAAGAGCGTACAGAAAGTGCTAAAGAATGAATGACTCTCTGTGTCTTTGTGTTGTAATATTGTCTTTAAGTTGTCATATTATTTGTTTTTTTGTTCTTTTGACTTCAAGACGGTGCCGCGAGAGTGGCTTCCTTTCCAGCAGCTCATGTATTTTGTTTTTCTACTTTCATTTCTTTTGTGACTTTGCTGCTGTGAAATGTTAATTTCTCCACTGTGAGACTAATAAAGGAAAATCCAATCAAATCCAATCCAATTGAACACTCTGTGTGCCTAATTGTTACTGGCTCTACATTATTTTTAGTTTATTTTTAATAGATAATTTAGGTTCTATTGTAATTTCGTGAACAAAAAGAGGACTCAAACAAAACATTGACTATTTCATTTCAACGTTGAACTCCTGAAGTTCGTCAAATGCACCAAAGGAACAGAAGCGCTGAGCATAATGTCGATTTTCAAATGGGAAACAGGTCGTTATTTGGAAAGCTATCATCTGCACATCAACTCTCACTTTGGCAGTTTGGATTATTAGCTGCCAGGTGCAAAACACCCCGTTGTTGGCTGCTATTTGCTCAGTTTCCCTAATTAGTTTAGGGAGATGAGTGCAAAGAAGAGTAGTGGGGAAAAATCCTGTGCATATATTCAAACAAACGGGGCTCTGAATTGCTGCCAGCGGCGGCAAAGCGGAGACGAGCTCGAGCTGATCACAAGAAAATTAAATGGCATTGAACCTTGTAAACAAATATTCCGACACCGCTCGACACAATGGTGGAGACGTCTGGTGCCGCTGTTGTGTGAAATAGGCCAGCTCTGTGCAGAATGACTTTTCACGTATGACGGGAGCACCACATGGGGGTGGAAAAGGGGGGCATGAAATCCACAGTGTCTATTTGTGTGTGGCTAACAATACAAAGTGTCAGTTCCGCAAGAAAAAAAAGGTGTGAAAGGTTTAAAGTCACAAATACAGTCAGTTGTTTACATGCTTAGACATTGCGTGCACAAGCTAACTTCATAATAGCTGCAACACTGGAGTGTCAACGAGTAGACTTTTCTGAGAATGTTTTAACAAGAAATAAATCGCTCTAATTGGTAGAATACTGATTTTGCAAGTCTTTTAAACAAATGACAAGTGAGCACGAAAACGTGCAAAAGGGCTGCCTCTGCTCACCCACAGAGAATCTTATACTGTGACTGTAAAGTGACCTTGAGAGTTTTGAAAGGCGCTTATAAATGAAATGTATTATTATTATTATTATTATTATTAAATAGATATTTTTTTCAAGTCTATCTTTTGTCAGTGCAGCTGGAATAATTATTCTGTATTTTGGGCGTATTTTGGTGGGATAATTAACTCATTCGTTCGCTAGCAGTCCCGAATTTTTGGGGGAAAAGAACACTTGAAAGGAGGACCATTCCTGAATTTGGGTTTTATTTTATCTTGTGGGTTGTGCCGATAAAACGCTGGTCAGACCTGCGGCAATGTTTTCCCTTCCACAAGGGGCAGCATTTAGCTTTTGTCCATGTTAGCACTTTGTTACAGCAACAGCTGTTGTTTAAGCGCTATATAAATCACCATGTATGTATTGTATTTTGTACAGCTGCCTCCATTTCAAGCTCAGATAACTCCAAACCCATATAATTTTGGAATTAACTCTTTCTGACGTAAGAAGAGAGTCTAACATTTCTTACACTGCATTGAATGTTTATGTAGTCCTAAAACTCAATATTCTGTGGGTCCTGCAATTATAGTGACAATGACAAAAACCCTGGCACTGGAGTGGACACATTTCTGCACATCGACTGGCAATGAATGAGTTAAATACAGTGACGTAACAACCTTGTTTCTCAAAAATGCCAAAATGAAAAATGCCCGGCTCATGGATAGTTGTGCTCTCATTGGAATGCAAATGCAGACGCTCCCCAATTTACGAACATTCGAGTTACGACGTTATGGTACATATGAACATTTTTGCGGGTACAGTTGCTGATATGCATAATTTGTATTGCACGCCTATTTCCGGCCGAGCTCACTTGCCATTAGCTACGTACTGTGCTTCACGCACACGCACGCACACTGCCACATTGGGGGTTTCAAGGGCTTGATGTTTACGCGTCGGACATCAACGCAGACCAATCAGCGTTGCCAACGGGTTCAGGCCCCGATCAACCGAGCATGCTTTCGATTGGTTGTGTAGAGTATGTGGGTGGGGAGGAAATCCCTCTTTCCAGTTGACACTCCAGGAGGATGTGATGCATAAAAAAAGTAATGGCAGCTTTAGTAAAGTAGCAGCTTCAAAAAGTAGCAGCTTCAGTAATGGCTGACTGAAGACCCGAGGATATACATCATGTCGTCATACTTCAGGTGCGAATTTTTTCACACCTGTTTGAGTGTCTGTTTTTTTTTCAAACCTGTTTGAGTGTCTGTTTTCTCCTTCCCCGTTCACCTTATGAACGAGCGCTTGGAACCTATCTCGTTCGTAAGGTAGGGAGCGTCTGTCGTGACGGACATCACAATCCACTTGGGCGTATCTTCTGTATCCTCTGTTAAAATCCAAAAATGTAATCTGATTGAAAGTTGTCTCACGGTGGCCAACTGATAGGCGTACACCGTGCAGGTGTAGAGTTCGATTCTGTCTCCGACTTTTGTGTGTGGAGGTTGCATGTTCTCCCCGTAGCCAAGGTGGGTTTTCTCTGGGTGCCACGGCTTCTTCCCACGTTAAAAAAAAAACATGCACGGCAGGTTAAGAGAACACTTGAAATTTTCCCTAGGTGTGACTGTGCAAATGGTTGAGCATCTATATGTGCCCTGCAATTGGATGGCGACCGTTTCATGGTGTCCATTGCCTACTCCCGAAGACAGTTGGGATGGACTCCAATACCCACCGCGACCTGGTTTGGGAAACGGCTGGAATGAATATAGTCCAGAGTAAGGGAGCCAAAGTCATTTTTTTGCCGCAGGCCACTTTGTATCTACTGTTTCATCTCGGGGACCGTTATAAATTTGGGGAAACAATTACATTGTTTCATCCCCTTCGGATTTTACATACAACACACAAATAATGAATAAATAAGTTTTTTTTTCAAATCAGAAGTCAAGAATGATTAGTCTTATTTTGGTTTGCATGGGACAATTTGAAATTTTGGTTCAGACTTTGGCAAGCATCATGGAATTTAACAAGTTTGACTTGCTTTCACGGACCGAATAAAATGATGTGGTGGGCCAGATTTGGTACCCACGGCTTGACTCTAACACCTGTGGTCCGGAGTGACATGGTTTCCCGTCAGTGATACTGATTACAACGGTCGTCCTTTTGGACATTTGTTGTCAAGCGACAGGATGATTACCGAAAAAGAACAGGTGGGACACTCGAGCAAGATGCTCGCCCCAGTCGTCACATATTCATCAGATCATATCAAAGTGTGATGCTGTTGGGGCTTCATGACATCGCTTGAAGGAAAACGCTCCATCATCACTGTACTTTGGAAAATGATATGCAAATGCACGACCTTATAACATTCGGGAAAGTCGGAAGCACAAAGCAGGCTTCTGATTGGCTGTCATGCTGATTATGCCAATTTCAGCTGCAGTCTCTATCTGTGCGCTTAGCAACGATACACGTGACTGTTTGCGCGTGAAGGCGAGGGCGTCTGTGGCGAGTTTGTAGAGCACGCCGCCAGGACAATCCATCCATGATTTTGCGGAGTTTAACACAAGTAGATATTATTTAGCTTGAGTATCTCGTTGTGTAATAATATGTTTTGAATGTTGAAAGTGATTCCATGTTTCAATAAATGTTGTTTTTTTAGCTTTGCACCTTCTATTGAAACAGATGGAATCTTGATAAATCACAGTTTGTATGTTATTTTAATCTATTTACATTTCTTCCTCCCAGTATCTGCGAAACAGTATGTAAATGTCATCTCTTGCATATTCCTTGAGACAAATTTTTCACATTTGAAAGACAGTTAATTAATTGGGTTGAAGTGTTCTTACTGTGCTATAAGGTTTGCACACACTACATTTAATGCTTTATTATATCCTGCCTATTCACTCCCTCCAAATAATCTTGGCCCGGCCTCTCTGTCAAATTTTTGAAACCATTGTGGCCTGTCAAGAACTTTGCCCTACCTGTCATAAACTGAGGCTAGGCCGATAAATTCCATTTTCTGTAGCAATACGTTTATTCACATTACCGTGCAGAAAATAGTGAGGCGCAGGGGCTCGTGTAACAATTAAAATAAATCATAATAAATGAATAAAAACTGTGTGAGCATTAACACTTTAATCCACAATGGCCCTGTGAATGCTAATGTGGAGGCTTGTGCACCCCTCCACCAACCACCCTGCCCCCTATCCTCTTTCCTTTACTTATTAGAAGCTATTATGCGGCATATAAAAAGATTAATTACGGTCACAAGTAAGAGTTATTACTTTCGGTCTGCCCTAAACTCATAAATCCTCCAGCGAGTGCGGCCGCAAAGTCTACATCTGCCACGCAACACAATCAATCGGATTCTATACCCTCACCCTCTTCTAGCTTCCCCATTTCCCTTTCCGATCACCAACCTCGACTACCTGGCTTGAGAACCCTCGTGGTGCGACGGCTGTGATGTATAATTACAATGTGCTGAAAAGGCGCGGATTACAGTCAATCAATTCCCACAGACACTCCTTTAATTAAAACTAATTGTCAGTTAAAGGTCGGAGCTGTAAGCGGGACAGAGATTAATAATAGCCACGGCTTCCAAACGGAGATCCAAATCAATACATCTTTCGGAATATTTCACAAAGGATCACATAAGGAGCGAATTGTAACTTTGATTGAACGAGCTGGGAGCTTTTCAGATTTATTAGCATTCCTCAAACCCCCCTCTCCCCTGGCCAAGAGATATGGTTACTTTGCGTTGCTGAACGGGGGCCATCTGCTACTGCCATCCTCCAGGCGCAGTGCCAAGTAAAAAGCCAAAAAATAAATAAAGTGGTAACAGAGTGCGAATGTGTGCGCGCGCGTACCACCCGGGGTTACTTGCTGGGGTCATGCATATTAATGAGCATCTGTGGTTGACAGAGACCATTCTTGTTGAAAATAGTGTGTGCGTGTGCGTGTGCGTGTGTGTGTGTGTGTGTGTGTGTGTGTGTGTGTGTGTGTGTGTGTGTGTGTGTGTGTGTGTGTGTGTGTGTGTGTGTGTGTGTGTGTGTGTGTGTGTGTGTGTGTGCGCGTGTGTGCACATGCACACACATATAGTGACCCCAAAGAGGCTATTCTGGGAGAAAAACTAACAACGATCTGATGCTGCAAATGTGTGATGTGATGCAACTTTCAAACTTAGATTGTCTGTAAATTCCTCCACTATGAAAAATATTTCCAACATGCAACAGGCCTGACTCTGTGTTATGCATCGTCTTGAAACCTGACTGGAAGACCTCCAAGATGTGTTCATCCACGAAAGATTTCAACTTGGTCAGTGTGCGTAGCCTTCCTCAAGACTTCTGTTTTTAGCGTTCTGTCCTCTTTTATAATTACTTTACAATCCAAGAAGGCTAGTTGGTTCTCTTTAATGTCCTCACGAGTAAATTTAATGTTGATGTCTACAGAGTTGAGGTGATCTGTGAAGGATTGAATTTCTTGTTTTTTAATTATGACAAAAGTATCGTCCACATATCTAAACCAGTGTCTAGGTTTTGTTTATTCCATACATTGTAAGAATGAAAATTGTAAAGAGCAGTACATTGGGGAGACTCAAGAAATTCTCAAAAAAAGACTTTATCAACATCGCAGGGATAATTCAAGTGGGCCTCAATCGGCAGTACATTTGCACCTAAAAGCTAGCAACCACTCATTTGACGACAATGAGGTTAAAATCTTAGCGAAAGAACATAGATGGTTTGAAAGGGGAGTAAAAGAAGCGATTTTCATAAAACATAAAATCCTTCTTTAAACCGATATGGTGGGGTGAGGTTCAATTTGGATCGTTCATGCAATAGCCTGCTTAGGCAAAACAGGTTAGGCAACATTCGTAATGCTGATGAGGTGATACCGGTGGAAGTGGGGGAAATGGGCCAGTCGTTAGTCAGGAATGTAGGAACAATCAGTGGGGCCACAGGGAGTGGTCCTCTGCTCCCCCTAACCTGAGAGTAGGGACCTATCATAGCTGTGTCCGGCGTCGCCATGGCTGGACATTAGGGATGTATAAATAGGGCCGATACGACCAGTTAGACTTTAGTTCGCTGACGAAGCCTCTTGGATAGGAGGCGAAACGTCCGAAACCTTCAAATTTGTACAGATGACGGCTGAAGAAACCTTCTCATCGATGGACCACTCCTGTACGACTGAGAGCTTACACAGACAAACTGCATGTGTACCACTTTTTAAAGTAATTTTGAGATGAACGACAGTTTGGAAAAGGGCCTAAACAGCATGTTTAAACTGTTATGGGCCCATGCAGGAAGGCTAAGACCAATGTGCCAATACTCGGGAGAACTTCCTTCAAGAAATGTGGAGGAAGAGAGTCACAGGAGGAGCCAGATGGCTTGGACTCGGGAGTCACATCCTTTAAAAGGGTCAAGGACACAGCTTCAAAGGAATTTAGCACAGTTAAACACGGAACAGTGACAAAAGGGTCAATTGTGGTATTTGAAGCAAAAGTCTTCGCAGTAGAAACCTTATCAATGAAAAACTGAAGGAATCTGTTGCACATCTCGGTTGAAGGTTCCGAGCAAGTAAGCCGAGAGAGTTTGAGTACAGAATCGATGGTTTTAAATAGCCGATTGTAAGATGTGACGGTTAGCCTGAAAAAGGTCCAACAAATATTCTCTTTTAGCCTCTTTTACTGTCATTTGGTGGTTAGACCAGCAGTCATTCCATAATTGTTAAGAAATGAGCAATTTGTCCTTTTTCCACTTACGTTCTTCTTTATGACACGCCTGTCGAGCTGCACGCGTTTTGTGATTAAACCAAGGCTTAGGTTTAGGTTTTGGGAGCACAGATGTAGAAGACGCCACTGAATTTGAAATGGCACGGCATGATGAGTTAAACCAAGAGACTTGGACCTCTGTGTCCATTTTTGATGATGTATGGGTTTGATATGATAATTAAGAGTTAATAATTACACCGGTATAAGTTTGGAAAGAAAAATATATAAATAAAAAATAGCTTTATAAATAAATTAATTAATTACATAGTTACACACGGAACTAAATACATAATTACCAAGACAAACAGATCAATATATAAATGAATACATCAATGAATGAATAGAAAAATAATACATAAAATAAGAAATTATATTTATATTAAAATTAAAGTAAAACAAAATATAAAACTAAAAGTAAAAATAACTAACTAACCAACTAACTAACTAGCTAAATAACAAAATAAATAAATAAATAAATATAACCCCGCCTATAGCCCGAAGATGGCTAGGATAGGTTCCCTCTAATGAGGCCTGTAAAATGGATGGATGCATAAATAAATATACACATTGATAAGCAAAAATAAATAAATAAATAAATAAATAAATAAATAAATAAATAAATAAATAAATGGGATATCGAACATCCCTACTATTTTTTGCCTTACTGCCCAACATGGCCGACGTGCACGTGAGAGGGTGTGCGCGCGTGGGCGGTCTCCCCTTCGCCTTATCTCACGACGGCAGGCCACTCTACCAACACGCACTCCAAAGAAGCCCCCTTGTTATCATTCATGGCTTCACACGTCTTCTGAAAATGTCACCGCCAGGGGAACGGAAAGCGAAGGGAAAGGCGGGCGAGGAGGAGCGACAAAGACCAAAACACACAAACTCCAAAATGCTTTGGATTTGAAGTCCAACACACCCGCCAGTTACCTCAGCGGGGTTTCGTTATCTCTCCTGCTACGTCATCCCGCTGGATGCGTCAACAACTTCTGTCGAAGAAACATTTTATAAAATGCGACAAAATAGTCTGATCCTCCTTTCGTCTGTCATTTAGAGGCGTGCTGTTGGAAAATTATAATGAAATAAATCATAACTGGGTCTGATTTTTAATGGTCATTTTTATACGGACAATATTCCTCAACTCAGTTCAGGCTCCCCATTGTGCTGAAATCATCACTGACAGGCAAAGCTCTCACATGCCTCTCCACTAGGAGGCAATATGAGCATTGACATCCATTTATTATGCATTTGCAAAAGTATCGAGCAAAAAGCCCTCTGTCTTATTCGTTCAAACACAAACAGTGACCTCTGCCAAAAACGGGACATAATACAACGGAGGCACAAGTGATGGGGTGGGGGGGGGGGGTCTAGGTAGCAGAATCTTTCTAACCCTGATAATAATTTGTGTGCCTATTCCATCAGGGCCAACGTATCAATACGCAAGCCGAGTAGCGTCCCGTGCATGAGCGTCAGGAGGCGGCTGACAGCGCGTCTGCGTGGCAACAGGCGGCTGAGTGGAGGCCATCATAAATAATGAGGGTCATCTATTGCGGAACATGCAGTCCCTCAGAACAGGCCGCAGGGGCTATAGAAGGGATGGGAGGATGAGGGGTCGTTGAGAACAAGAAAAAATACGTGATTTATGAGCTGTTCATGTGTGAGGGTGTGTGCGTGCACGCTTCACCTTCAGCATGCAGTTGCTGAAACCAAAACACACATTGAAACTCGAAGAAAAAAAAAAGAAATAGAAATGCCGAATAGCAACTTCTATATTCACTTTTTGAAGTCAAGAGATGCACCTAGCCCTGAGACGTTGGCAACATCATCTTACGGTTGCCGTGGCATCCTCTTCTATACAGATCGGAAACATTGTCCGTTTGTCAGTGAATTGATTTGATGGACATGTCCGCTTGTGTGTGTGTCAAGACTGTCAGGACGCATCATACCTACCAAAGAAAAAACAAACAAAAAAAATAAATAAATACATAAATGCATGAATAAATAAATAAATACGTTAAATATTTTATTTTCCATGCAGATGAGACGTATTCATCCAACTGCCAACCTGCTAAACTCCGCTTTCAAATAGCAATCAAAATAAAATGGTGGCGGCGCCCGCCCGACTATTGTCTAGTGGGAGTCGACAAGAAGCAAAATCACCACGACCGGTGAACGTTTTCGTAAAGGGCAGCCGTGACAGCGAACTGACTGATTGCAGCCCCCGCGTTGCGCAAACAAATACAAAATCGCTCGGGCGCACGTGTCGAAGCGTCCGACGCAGACGGGTCTCCTCTGGGAGCGAGTGAAGCCCATTTGATTCAAAGTATGGCAGCTGATTGGTCCCATGCTGCGTGTGCACTTTGCGCTGCTTTTGTATCGGCGTCCATCAGATATTAATTGGTCGGTGTGAGAAAAGGAAATCAATAGGTACTTGCAATAAATGCTACGAGAGTCTTTCAGTGGTCTTTTCATGGAAAAGTTTAAGGGTGGGGGGGAAAAAACTCTTACGGGAACAGTCAAATACACACAACATTTTGATATTGGAAATAAAAGTGCCAGACAAGCAAGTTAGTTCAGTGTAAGTGGTAACCTGTTGTTTTTGAATATTTGATGGGATGGTTAATTCATTGAACACATGAAATCTCTTTTTAGAGATATATAAATATTTGAGCGGCCCGGTAGTCGAGTGGTTAGCACACCGGCTTCACAGTGCAGAGGTCGCCGGTTTGCATCCCGGTCCGGCCTATGTGTGGAGTTTGCATGTTCTCCCCGGACCCGCGTGGGTTTTCTCCGGGTCCTCCGGTTTCCTCCCACACTCCAAAAACATGCATGGCAGGCAGATTGACCACTCCAAATTGTCCCTAGGTGTGAGCGTGAGAGTGACTGTTGTATGTCTTTGTGTGCCCTGCGATTGGCTGGCAACCAATTCAGGGTGTCCCCCGCCTCGTGCCCGAAGACAGCTGAGATAGGCTCCAGCAACCCCCGCGACCCTAACGAGGAATAAGCGGTACGGAAAATGAGATGAGATAAATATTTGAAAGACAAGTCTGTTCTCATTTTCATCTGCAGTCCCAGACTTGCCACTATTTATTTATTTATTTATTTATTTATTTATTTATTTATTTATTTATTTATATATATATATTATTTATTTATTTATTTATCGTTATAAATATATTTATTTATGTATTTCTTTGACTCTTTGTTTGTTTTGTTGTTATTTATTTATGTTCTTATTTACCGATTTATATGTTCATTTATTTGTTTATTCATTGATTAATTAATTAATTTATTTATTTATTATTTATTTGAGTGAGTGAGTGAGTGAGTGAGTGAGTGAGTGAGTGAGTGAGTGAGTGAGTGAGTGTTTATTTTTTGTTATTTGTTTATTTGTGCATTTATTTATCTATTTATTTATTTATTATTTATTTATTTATTTATTGTGTTCATTTATATATTTATGTTTGTTTTTTTCTGTATTTATTTGTTTGTTTATTTGTTTATTTCATTTATATTTTCTCTGCTTTAACTAGAATCTTGAGTTTCAGGGGCTGCGTCAAAATGTTGGCAGCATTGGACCAAAAGACAAAAGGAAATGCGTGGGCTGCAATTGGAGATGCGATTATCAAAGAAATAGGAATCGAGAAAACAAATTTGCTCTACGTAGGAATCTGACCAAACAACGTCCTTGACAGGAGACACGCGTGCACTCTACTCCTGCTGGGAGCAAATGATGGCTTTTATAGCACCCATTATTTCCACGGGGCGAAAGGCGCGGCATCAAATATTTAATAGGTGTCTCATGTCACTTCATGTCTGCTTGAAAAAGAAAGTAGCAAGCTGCTGGAGTGAAAGCACCAAGGAGAAAACAAACAAACAAGCCCAAAAAAATTTGGATGTTGTGGTCGAAAATATTTGCTTGGATGAATCCCAATCAATTGTAGGACAACATTTACATGAACCAATGTGTTTTGGTTGATTTATTGATTTATGTATTTATTCATGTATTTATTTTGTGTCAATCCTTCAAACAGTTGCCTTTGCGTCTATTTGACATTGTTATCAGGAGAGGTTGACTGTCAAACTAAACATCAAACTAGAAGAAGTACATTTAGATTTCAGACCAACAAGGCTGAGCATTCAGTTTCATTTGAACACAAAAGATTCCGATATAGACATTCAATCACATGAGCGGCAATTATTGAATTGTTCGTTTTATTTGTGTTTTGTTTACATTGTTTTAAAAATAAAATGAATCTACAATGGACCAAAGAATAGGCTGAAAAATATTATGCTATTTTGAAAGATGTGTTATTTTAAGGGTAAGTATCATGAGTTCTGGATTTATTTTCAAATGTGCATTGATTATTTGAAAATGAAAAATTTGCACATCTCTCTCTCTCTATCTGTCTCTTTCTCTCTCTCTCTCTCTCTCTCTCTCTCTCTCTCTCTCTCTCTCTCTCTCTCTCTCTCTCTCTCTCTCTCTCTCTTTCTCTCTCTCTCTCTCTCTTTCTCTCTCTCTTTCTCTTTCTCTCTCTCTCTCTCTCTTCTCTTTTCATTCATTTCAATGTGAAAGGTAGCAGGGTCCGAGTACCTTGTCGTCGGTTTCATAAACATTGTAATGAGCTTCAGCAACCATATTCAGTTTATTTGCCGAAAATATTTTCGAAATTTCTCTTTAAGTTATTTCATTAGTTTCCGCTAAATGTAATCATCTTGGCCATTATTGCATGTTTTGGGAAAAACAAACAATTATAGAGCGCAATTACACTCGATCTAAAAACCACACGACATTGTTTGTCTTGTGGGGAGGCGGGATGAAATTAATTTGTCCTCTAACCATTTTCAGAACAAATGCTTTTAGGACTCATGTCTTTATTTTTTATTATGAAATGAATTTGAAAGGAAAAAAAAACTGAAACAAATGGACACTTTCAAATTATATTCCATTGTTTCTTCCCGCTGGGATAAGGCAACGCGTGCACCAAAGCGCTTGACTTCTCCATAATTCAAAAGAAGGACTTTGGCCATCTAAAAGCAGCTTCAATTTTAATGCCCCCTCTTTGGCTGCACTCACACACCTCCAGAGCCACACAGACCGACGAAAAAAAAACATACATGGCAACAGGTGAGACCGTCTCAATGAGACGTGACATGTAAACTATGTAAAAAAAAAGAAGTGCGGAATTCCCTCCAGGCCTCCAAAGCGTTTTTCTCGTTGAAATAAACGCTGCAGCTTGATTATAGGTTTCAAACTTCTGACCAGAAATAGAAAAGGCAAGGCGGTGTTTCGCTTGTTATGGCTGCAAAGAACAGGTCAGTGCTTCTCTTAATGTACTAACGGCTTCTTTTATTTCCTTTTTTTTTTTTTTGTAATGCATCGCTGTAGCCATCGGTCGTACTACGCAAGTCTTTGCGGAGCTAAAGCTCTACCGGGGGAATAAATAAGTTCACAGACAGGGCAGCAGATATCCCAGGCGTCCGTTATAAAAAGTGCACCTTTCGCTTTGTGGCATTGCTTACTTCATTCCGGCGAATGACAGATTACACTTTGCATCAGTAGCATTTGGACTTTTATCTGCGTTCCCCAGCCGGGAAGAGCCAAAGGCCTGATATATGCTACTTGACAGCACATAATGAGATCATTTTAGATTGTTATGCAAGTCCACGTCTTTCCTACGACTGGTAGAAAGGAGACTCATGAGATTCTACGAAATAGTGGGACCGTCTGCAGTCCAGAAAATATGTCAGTTGGCTTCTGCATGCTGGATCAGTTCCTCCGTCTGTTTTTTAATCTGTTTTCCTCACGAGGGATGAAGGCATGCTGACGGCGCACAGTAGGCAGGGTACACCCTGAACTGGTCGGCAACCAATCACAGGAAAAACACAGACGAATAATAATCCGCGCTCACACCTAGACACAATTTCGGTCAGAGATCAACTTTTGAAGCATTTGAAGCACACATGGAAGCATACAGACACACTCATTTATAAACATACACAAACCATGATGAGCAAAACCGGAATGACCCCAAATATCCACAAAACCGAAACACTCAGCCCCATCCAAGTTTATTTGGGGATGCGATGACCGACATTCTAGGCGGAAGGAACCAATAACATTAGCTTAACAAATCAGGAGGTTTGCCCGAGTCAGCCAAATGATTAAAAACAACAACAGGAAATCAGTCCTGTTATTACCTAATCAGAGGTCTCTTTATCACATAGCTGTGGGGAAGCTACTACGCAGGACGTGGAAATAAGGGTGGGCATGAGGCGTGGGGGGATCCGTGCAGACAGAGCAAATCAACCTGTTTTTATGCATGCATCAACATAACAATCTGGGTAAATAATTATTCCAAGTGTTTGTGAATGCTGATTACAAGCATCCCCTGGTTGTGTGTAATGAGCGTGAGACATTGGCTCATCAAATATGGATGAAAATGAATGTCGATGCTTTCCACCGCGGCGCTCAATCATGGCTGCAGTTAACTAAAGGTGAACGGCGATGACGGGGAGGTTGACAAACGGCGGCTTATGGCCGACTTGCGAATCGCTGACTGACGTGCGATTGAACCAAAGTGTGTGGGGTGGGATGGGAGGTATGTTTGGCTTATCTTGGCCTCACAAGCGCTCAGGATAAAATTCCGCATTTGGGTAGAGAGGAACTGGAGGATTACGAGTAACAGCGATTGGAATCCGTTCTGAAATAACACAGAATCCATGTTTGATCTTTCCTTGTCTTCAAAAGGCTTGATGAACGTCAGGCGAAGGTTCCACAATCATAGACAGGGGCGAACACACAGAGAGCTGTTAGCCCTGAACAAGGAGCCATCAAATTCAGTCGTCGAACGGTTTGCCAAGTTGAGGGCGACGTGGGAAATTAGACTTAACAGAAAAGCCGATCGTTTCCAGATCGTCCTCCTAAAATCTGAGGGACATAACATCAATGGAAATGGAGACAAAATGGATTGAGATTTGTGAGTTGACTTGAGACATTCTTGCTGTTAAGTTCATTATTAATGAAGCAGGAATCAAAAGTAAAATTAAAAAGATTCTGTAATCTTTGGGACGGCACCAAATGTGACTGCCCAGCCCGAGGGGCAGGCAGGGGAAAAGAGCCAAGAGGGAAGAGGGGCTTGTTGAGACAGCTTTTATACAGACAGACATGATGTGATGTCATGTAATGCCGGACAGAATGTGACATGATGATGATGAAAATAAAACGATGTGTAAGGAAATAGAAAAGATGCTAGAAATGTGTTCGTATAGCGAATTGCCCTAACACTTGCAAAATCGAGCAGTGTTTATTTTGTGCTGTGAGAAATAACAACTGTTGTCTGGGCCGAGGTTTTAGGGTTAGAGTTTGGGTCTACCCCAAATATGTGGAATGATCTCCACAAGGGGAACTGCAGATTGTTCCAGGAAGTAGAAAAATAAATGAGAGGCACAGAGCGGTGCATTCAGGGTTCGGCGTGGCTACCATGTCAGGATCTCTGACAACTAATTTGCCCTAACATTTCCACAAAAAGGTCAAGACAACTTTATGAATTGTGGTGGAGGACATGACAGATAGGAAGAAGCTCTGTCAAGGTCCAGGTTGGAGTTACACCACTGAATTGTTTTTCTTGAGCCCTTTAAAACAACCTCCGTTGTACATGGAGCAAATATCATATTTATAAGAAGAAACAATAAAAGAATATGTTAATAATCAGAATCAGAAAACCTATATTTGTCCCACAATGGGGAAATTTGCAATCCACAGCAGCAATTTGAAAGGGGGATGGGGGTGGGGGGGTGAAAGGATGGAAAACAAGATATTCTAAGCATAGTAAAATAAAAATGTCATATACTGTAAATGTGCAAAACTGTTTCATAAAAAAAGCTGTACGTAGTGCAAGTATCAAGAAAGTCATATTGATATATAATGGGTTGGAAGTGATCGTTCTTCCCTGGTTCATAGCCTTTCAGGGTGTTGATGGCAGAGGATGGTAAAATCAGCAGGAAGCCAGGTGTTGGACAGAATAAATTAGTTTAATCTTGTAGACCGCAGGGCATCATGGGGTGTCGGCCGAGGAGGAGGAGAAAAAGAAGAAGGAAGAAGAAGCAGGAAGACCGCTGGATGAAAGACCGCTGGAAGAGAATTTATAAGACGGGTGACGTAATAGGATGTGACATCATGTAAAGGATGGAAGCATATGACGTATCAGGAAGTCCAAAAAGTCAACAAACTATGCGAAAGAGATGTTTGAAGAATATGTAGCTGTATTGCATCATTGCTGTAGTGCATCAACATAACATAACATAACATAACATAACATAACATAACATAACATAACATAACATAACATAACATAACATAACATAACATAACATAACATAGCATAACATAGCATAACATAACATAACATAACATAACATAACATAACATAACATAACATAACATAACATAACATAACATAACATAACATAGACAATACAAAACTACAAAAAAACAGCATGACTAAAAATTAAGCCTGAGTCAGGCTCAGTCAAAAGCCAAAGAACAGAAATCATTTTTCAACGAGTTTTAGAGACGGGGTCTTGCTGAGTGGGGTCATTCCAAAGAGAAGGGCCGCTGGTATCTTAAAAAAAAAGTTAAAATGTATCAGAACCCATTGAAGGGATGCCAAAGTAGGAGTTACATGCTCCCTCTTACAAGTACGAGTCAAGAGGCGAACGACCGCATTGTGGACCAACTGGAGACACTTCATGGAGGATTTAGCAACCAGCCCAATTAGCCAGCAAGAAACTTGTTGACATTTACTACGTTGACAGCCACGCACAGTCAACAATTACGGCAGGTTCCATACAACCCAGGACCAACAAACCTGCATTGACCTCCATCGCGTGTACAATTGAGAGATGAGAATGTTGTTTTTAGCACATGCAGAACTAGTCCGCCTCATTTCTGATTATTCATCAGAGGATAAGTGACAGTGGATAGAGTCAAATCGTGCAGGAGGGGGACAGGGAGCGGGGGGTGGGGTGTCCATCGGAGGAGAACAGACAGTTCAGCATTTCATTTAGTCAGAAATGTCCACTTTTGTTTATCATGAGCTCACGGAGGGGACGGCAATGCACATCGGGTTGACCTTGAAACCAGCTAATGCTTGAAAAACGCAGGAAATAACGCTGAGCTTTTGCATTTTTTTTTTGGGGGGGGGGGGGGGGGGGGTTACGGGCATGACAAAGATCCACAGCAGTTTTATGGCAAGCTGGGTGTATTTGCGCTTTTGAACCTTTGATGAGGTTACGCCTGCAACGGTTTCTGTTCATTAACGCAGGTTAGCGTTTCTGATGAAACAAGACATTTTTTTTCGGGGATGGGGGTAGTAGTGGGGGGAAACAAGCACGAGGCTGTCAAATAAGGACATCAGCAGACGCGGGCGGGCGGGCGACGTGAACGTGGCATTTTCCTCAACCTTTTGGCTCCACAGCGAGACAGAAGGCAAAGGGACGGCGGGAGGATGAACTTCTTTCAGCCGGCACAATCTACCCCACCCTCACTCCCATGTCAAAGTCGAAGCTTTGCAGTCGCTGGCATTTCACGGCATAATTGAATCTGGAAAAAGGCCGAGGTACACAAAAGGAATCGGCCAGTACTCACAGATTACCGTTTTTGCCTCTGTGCTTGTTTAAAAAGAAGCATGGCGGCCATCTTCTGCATATTGATTGCGTCCACTGAACACCGATTGTCCGCGTTCATTAAGAACGGCTCAATGTAGACTCATCGATCGGAAGGTCATTTCATCGGAAACCTCACAAGTTTGATTTTCAAAATTGGACATTTTAGGCCAAGTCCCAACCGGTGTTAAAAATGTCATTGTCCCCATGACACCCCTCCACCAACGTTGGTTTTGCAATCACGATGACCTACATGAGTACATGAACGTAGAGAACAAAGGGAATCTGGATTGATACCCAAACGGTATGAGTACATTTTATAATCTCAATGCTCTGTTATCGCTTTTTGGAGCGTCCATGCCAAATTTTGGCTTGATAGTTTTTCTTTCCCCAAGATTAAATAAACACCAAATCCTTCATGGAGATGATCCCAAACAATCTCATTTAACTACAGGACTCCACGCAATCCGTAATCCTGTATCTCAAGCCAACACCGAGCCCTTTTGTATACAGTGAGTCGGTACGGATGATGAGAAACCGGAATCAGATCAGAGGTCTGATGACCGAGACAGAAAAAAATATCAATAGCCTCGATCAGATTGATTATGATCACCTTTGTTAGGGCTGTCAGACCACCTCACCCCCATTCCATCCCAAAAATAAATCAGACAAATCGACCGGAGTCGCATTTAATATGCTGTTTTCCAATCGCACAAGAGCGACTGATTTCTACTCGGCCTGCTCACAGTCTGTCCAACTGTTTGCATTACATTTGAATCATCCCATAGACGACCTGGATAAGTCATGCTGAGTGTGCAACAGCTACCTTGTAGGTCCTCAGGTCACTGAATCATTTATAAAATCTTTGTGGGACCGTCGGCTAACAATGACATGAAAGTGTAGGAATATTGAGAGTACAGATAAGACTTGAGTTGAATAAGCAAGTGAAGGACAAAAATGGCGGTGCTCGCCTTGTTTGCCAATGAAAGCGTCTCGGCGTCGCGGGAACATCATCAATCCACGAGACGCAGTGTTCGAACCTGGCCGAGCGATCACTTTCCGAAAACACAGCTGGGGTTTTTGTACCTCGCCGTCATCGATCTTGAAACACCTTTGAATGTACGCACGGTCACTGAGTCTAATTAGGCAAGGACTGTCAAGGAGGGGGGAATACATAAATAAAAAAACACTAATAAATACAAACTAATAATAAATAAAAATACATGCTAAATCAAGAAATAAACAATTAAATCCATCTACCCATCCATCCATCCATGCATGCATGCATGCATCCATCCGTCCGTCCATCCATCCATCCATCCATCCATCCATCCATCCATCCATCCATCCATCCATCCATCAATCCATACATGCATGCATAAATAACAAATACACAAAAAAATAGATTTTTAAGTAGGAATAAACAAATGTATGAATATAGAAATATACTGTATACATAAATACATAAATAAAAAAATAAACAAATACATAAATAAATAAAGACAAAAATAAATGAATAAATACATGAATGAATGAACAAACGAACGAACGAATGAATGAATGAATGAATGAATGAACTTTAAAAATAGAGACGCATTGTGCTACCAGAGTCCAATTAATTGCATCACCTTTCTAAGCGCTGCTTCCTCTGAAAATAAACGACTCCCGTAGAATATTCATTTAATTTCGTTTACATTTATCGACTCTCCATTTGGGAATTGTAAAAGTTGTTTACTCTTCCGGCCGAGGGGTGAATGCGTAGTCAAAAAATAAAATCTGAGCACCGTATTGTGGCGGGCACTGGGACCGGGCATCTCACCCAGCAGGTGTACGGGAGGGGGCGGGTTTATGTCACATATATTTCACTGCAGTTTCGGTTTTACTTCACTTTCTCCTTGTTAGCAGTTGGAATAAAGACGTACTCCAATCGACTGTGTGTTCTCATTCCTCAACTGCTACACTGGTGACCCCGACGTTCGAAATGTTCATGACAGCAGACGAAGAGATATCTTCCACGGCCATGCCGCCACGACCGGCGCCTCAGCTCGCAGCTGCCGCCTACGCCGCGAAGCTGCCCGAGTTTTGGAGTAGCGACCCGGCTTCGTGGTTCCAACATGTGGAAGCGCTTTTCCACCTACGAGGCGTCACGACAAATGAGCCGAAATATTATCTGGTCGTGGCGTCTCTCAACGAACAGACGACTCGTCGTGTGCTGCCTCTCTTGCGTGCACCTCCACCGAGCGAAAAATACGCAGCGCTCAAACACCTGCTGCTCCGACGGTTCACGTTGTCGGCCTCTGAGAGAGCAGACAGGCTTCTTTCTCTTCCCGGACTCGGCGACGGAACAGCAGTGGACCTGATGGACAAAATGTTGTCGCTACTGGGTTCGGATGACGGCGGATTCCTGTTCCCCCACGTGTTCCTTCGCCAGCTACCGGCCTCTGTGCGCGCCGTGCTAGCCAACTCGACGTGCCTAGCCACCGGCGACTACCGAGGTTTGACTGAAGAAGCGGACCGGGTGCTGCTGGCGACACGGAGGTTCGCCGTGCAAAGCGTGACGGCCGAACCCCTCGGCGGAGCGGCAGCGAACATCGACCCGACCCTAGTAGCCGGAGTGGTCACGCGGAAGCGACACGAGAAAGCCCTCTGTTTTTTCCAACAGCGGTTCGGCGCCAAGGCCCGACGCTGCACACCACCCTGCACCTACGAGGCTCCGGGAAACGCCAGCGCCGGCACCCAATAGCGGCCATGGGTGCCGGCAACGAAAACGAGCTGCTTTTTATCACAGATTCCTCGTCAGGTAGACGTTTTCTGGTGGACAGCGGGGCACAAGTAAGCCTGCTGACGCCCACGGCCTCGGACAAGACGGCAGGTGGATGTGGGCCTCCCCTGCGCGCAGCTAACGGCTCGCCCATCGCCAGCTTTGGCACCAGGTCGGTAACTGTGTGTTTCCACGAACGAAAATTCGAGTGGGACTTTATTGTGGCCTCGATTACAGTTCCGATAATCGGCGCGGATTTTTTATGCGCTCATGGACTGCTTATGGACATTGCGAACCGTCGTTTGATCGACGCCATCTCTTTCGCCACTTTCCCATGTGAGGCTGGAGGGCTTGGAGCGTTGACGCACGCAAATTATTTAACGTCAGGTAACGTTTATGAACGCCTGCTGACCGATTATCCGTCGTTAACCACACCCGCCTTTTCCAATGCCGATACAAAACACGGGGTACAACATTTCATTCCCACGGTTGGCCCGCCAGTTTTTGCCCGCGCTCGTCGCCTCGACGCGGCAAAATTGGCAATGGCGAAAGGGGAGTTCGCGACGATGGAGCGCTTGGGCATCGTGAGGCGTTCCAACAGCCCGTGGGCCTCACCATTGCACATGGTGCCCAAAAGTGACGGTTCTTGGCGGCCGTGCGGTGATTTTCGTCGGCTTAATAATGTAACCACACACGACCGTTACCCAATTCCGCACATCCAGGACTTTTCCGCACGTTTGGCCGGAGCCGTGATCTTTTCCAAAGTTGATCTCGTTCGCGGTTATCACCAGGTTCCGGTACGGGCAGAAGATGTGCCAAAAACTGCAGTAATAACCACTTTTGGCCTCTTTGAATTCCTCCGTATGCCTTTTGGCCTGAAGGGGGCGGCACAGACCTTTCAGAGACTGATGGACTCAGTCTTGCGAGGCCGAGATTTTGTGTTCGTCTACCTCGACGACATTCTTGTGGCCAGCCCTTCACCAGAGGAACACCTGTCGCACTTAAGGATGGTTTTCAAGCGTCTTGATGTGCATGGCCTTATCGTTAACCCTGTGAAGTGCCAATTTGGTTTGCCCAAGATCGATTTCTTGGGGCACCGCATTTCTCCACAGGGTGCCATCCCCTTACCCTTACCCGCAAAAGTGCAGGCTGTGGTGAATTTCCCCCGCCCAGCCACAGTTAAAGCTTTGCAGGAGTTTTTGGGCATGATAAATTTTTACAACCGGTTTCTTCCTCACGCAGCCGACCTCCTACAACCCCTCTACGGCGCCTTGAGAAAAAAGAAGGCTAATGACCCCGTCGAGTGGGCCCCGCAACGAGTGCAGTCCTTTGAACGAGCCAAGGAGGCTCTTGCGGGTGCAACTCTTCTGGTCCACCCGATCTCAACCGCACAGGTGGCCTTGACTACCGACGCGTCTGATGTTGCCGTAGGGGCGGTGGTTGAGCAGCTTGTGGAGAACGAATGGCAGCCCCTTGCATTTTTCAGTCGGAAGCTGCAAGATAACGAACGCAAGTATAGTGTTTTCGACAGAGAGTTGTAAGCACTCTATCTTGCAACGCGCCATTTTCGTTTCCTCCTCGAGCGGCGCCGGTTCACCGCCTACGTAGATCATAAACCCCTTACATTCGCCATGTCCAAGGTGACCGAACCGTGGTTGGCCCGACAGCAACGGCATCTAGCGGCTATTTCCGAATTCACAACAGACATTCGGCATGTGGCCGGCAAATGTAACCCTGTGGCCGATTGCCTGTCACGCACGATCGTTTGTCCAGTCCAGCTCGGGGTGGATTTCTCAGAGATGGCCACGGCCCAATCTGAGGATCCGGACATCCACGAACTCAAGGCAACAGGCACGGCCCTGAAACTGGAGGAGGTGGCAGTGTGTGAAGGGGGTCCCGCTCTCCTCTGCGATGTGTCTACAGGTCGCACTCGTCCCGTGGTTCCGCAGGAGTGGCGTCGGCGAATTTTTGATTCAATTCATTCCCTTTCACACCCTGGCGTCCGGGCGTCAGTCAAACTACTTGGGGCCAAGTTTGTCTGGCTGGGTTAAGAAAGGACGTCAGGAAGTGGGCAGCTGCATGCGTGGCATGTCAGCGCGCCAAAGTCCACAGGCACACCCGGGCGAACCTAGAAACTTTTCCGATTCCGGCCAGGAGATTTGACCACGTCCATGTGGACCTGGTCGGGCCCCTCCCTCCTTCGCAGGGTTGCACACATCTCCTCACTATGGTCGATCGGACCACTAGGTGGCCGGAAGCTGTCCCCCTGTCCTCCACAACCTCGACAGACATTGCCCGCGCATTTCTGTCATCCTGGGTCGCACGTTTCGGCACGCCGTCCGATATCACTTCGTACAGAGGCACCCAGTTTGTGTCCGAGCTCTGGTCGGCCATGGCGCAGTCCTTGGGTGTGCAGGTACACCGCACTATGGCTTACCACCCACAGGCTAACGGGATGTGTGAACGTTTCCACCGGTCACTTAAAGCCGCGCTACGGGCCGCACTATCGGACGGTAACTGGGTTGACCGGCTTCCGTGGGTCCTGCTCGGGTTACGTTCAGCTCCTAAAGAAGACCTTAACGGCGCTCCGGCAGAGTTAGTACTCGGTCAGCCACTCCGCATCCCTGGTGAATTTCTGCCTGAAGCTTCGGGTGCACCTTCTTTCCCCCTTTTGCCAGGGGAGCCCCTGGCTCCAGCACAATTTCACCACGGCGTCCCCAAAATATTCGTTCCGTCTGCTCTCAGGTCAGCCCGTTTCATCTTCGTGCGTCATGATGCCCACCGCTCTCCCCTCCGGCCGCCGTATGATGGCCCGTTTAGAGTGCTCGAACACGGGGAAAAGAGTTTTGTGCTCGAGATGGGTGGGAGAAAGGAGGGCGTTTCCATAAACAGACTCAAGCCGGCTCACATAATTGCAGGCGAGGACGTTTCGCCGGCCCAGGTCCCACGTCGCGGACGCCCTCCAAAACCTCCAGCCTCTCCGCGGCATGCCAGGGTTGAGTGTCGTTCCCCCACTCAGTTCTCACCCGGATCACCTGCCCGAGCAATTTCACCTTTACCACCGAACGACGGACTGCATAGTCGTTGTGGCAGGCTGGTCAAGCCCCCTGCAAGATTTTCGCCTTGACTGTCCTTCTGGGTGTTCTGGGGGGGGCTGTGTGGCGGGCACTGGGACCGGGCATCTCACCCAGCAGGTGTTCGGGAGGGGGCGGGTTTATGTCACATATATTTCACTGCAGTTTCGGTTTTACTTCACTTTCTCCTTGTTAGCAGTTGGAATAAAGACGTACTCCAATTGACCGTGTGTTCTCATTCCTCAACTGCTACAGTATCATGTTTCACGCCGTGGTCGACACACCACGTACAAAGCAAGCGAATTTCAACATCACTGACTGCTTTTTTTCCAAATGACATGAAAGTCACAGAGTGCTCTCAAAGTATGATTCACAGGAGACACGAGTGCACTGTTATGAATCAACAAATAACAGACAAATAAAACAAGTCTTGCGCTCCGGATGTCAGTGTACGGGACAAAAATAAATAAATAAATAAAACACGATTGGATTCCCCTTGAACCGCAGCTGATGTGCCCTCCCACGCAAACACTGACCCACGCAAATAATGTTCGAATAGCCTCACGCTTCCTCACGTCAGAAATAAATGACAAAAATGTCCTGCTCCTGAGCCGCCCGCAAGCGCACACAATGTTTTTTTGCACAATAAAAGCAGCATTATTCAAATGGCCACAAGCAAACAACCCATTTATTTTTCTCTCTTGGATTTGAAAATGGAACGTTGGCTCGCAATTTGACATCGGCTGCAACTCAAAACCAATCATATGTGCGTGTAAGTCCCGCTCGAGCACAGAGATCACATTTTGTTGATGCGACTATGTTGTTGGGAGATGACCTGTCCGTGCGCAAGGACAGGCGACAAACCAAAATCCAGCGTGAGTTATCGACGAGCTAAACGGCGTCAAAAAGTAAAATCCTGGAACATCAGAAAATAAACAAGAATATAACAGTGTCGGCTGAGGGGGTTGCCGCTCCATTTTACAAACGGTCAATTTTTGCCCCCCCCCCTGGAAGTCACTTCAAACCACAGTCCACCGTGACAATGCGCAGAGCATGAGCAAGCAGCCGGCGTCAGCGGCCACTGTGCGACTTGGTTAAAGAGTTGAAGCGTTAGCCTTACCTTCAACGGCGTACTCCTCAGCTTCAGGAAATAATCCAAATGGGGAGCAAGGAGAAGAAAACAAACAAAAAACAGACATGTAAGTCATTTAATCTACAGGTGATACATTTCTGAAAGCTAGGCTACTTATCTATCTATCTAACTTGTTATTAGTTACTGTAACTAAATAACTAGTTAGCTAGCTAGCTCATTATTAATTTGCAATATAGTTAGTTGGCAAACTAGCTAGCTAAATAGATGACTAGCTAACTAGTTACTACTTAGCTAGATAGCTAGTTATCTAGCTAGCTCTCTAATCAATTGACTTCTTGGAACATTCTTAAATGGCCGCAAAATTTTAAATCCATATCATTTGAGAATTGACGCAAAGTTAATTGGCAGAACTTGCCTCGAAACCTGTTTCCTCAAGTGGGAATACTTTTTTAAAAACTTGCCCGAGGATGAATATCATCACACACCTTATGCCTTTTCATTTCGTGTTGCCATTAACAACTATAATACTTTTATCCCGTAGGTGTTTGCCATTAAAATGGATTCCACATTGCCCGAGGTTTGAATCTCTGCAAGGCTTCACGCGGGATTGTTGAGGAATGTCTGCTTTACAAAATGCTTGTTGTGTGTTTTCTGATAATACAGACAAAAGCACCATTTTATTGCGATTTATGTTTTTAAATAAATAATTCACAAATGTGGTGCGGAAGACAAAGAAGAAAATAGGTCTACACAAAACAACTGTAAGCAGATACAGCATATTCACAAGGCAACTTTGCGGCATTTGGTTTTTTTTGTACTTGACGAAAAAGACAATTTGGACAAATTTCCTTTTATCAAATAGAAGCTTTATCCTGAACTGTGTGGCGCCGCCAAAATCACTTGGGTGGGGCTGAAAAGTAATTCCATGAGAGATGGCCTTTGCAGATGTCCCATGTAATCTCGATAATAAAGGTGAAAAGAAAAGGAAAAAACCCTGCGCAGACAAACGGGTCTTTACAGTTAAAACGTCTTCTTCAAGAACAAGAGAGAAATAAACAAGTGAGCTGACTGATTTGGATCACCGTGACACAGAAGTCGGGATGAAAAGAGCCAAAACTAGATGTGGGGGTCAAACGAAGACGATTGCGCAAATGGGACTGATATGAAGGGGGTGGCGGTGGCTAATGATTGCCGTGAGAAAAATGCTTGCTAATTGAACCACAAGGCATATGGCTCAATATTGATCTGCGGCTATTTCAAATGAAGCCTTTGATAGAACCTTCTCACATTTGGGAACCGTTTGTGGTGGCCCAAACGGTTGTGGTATATCCACTAACGAATGGCTGCCTTGATCGTTTTTGTAGGGTTAGTTGGAGTTAGTATTTTTTCCCGCTCTTATTTTTTTCGCTGATCAGCGGCTAGTAGCTAGTGGCTAGGTTAGCTCGCTAGATCACTTTATCTTTCGGTTCACTTTTTTTTTTTTGCTTATTTGTTTGTTTGTTTGTATGTTTTTTGTTTTGTATTTAAAAAAAAATGAAAGACCAAAAACACTGAATCGGTAGCAAGTAATCAATGGCAACCAACAGGTTCATCATAGACACCGCACAGTGCACCGATACAGGGAAAAAAAGATCCAAATAGATTTGATAAAAAATAGTAGAAGGGATCATTTCATCCAATAATTTTCATTGAATTCGGGCTGGTGACTGCAGAACACATGACAGCAATTTTGTGTTCATCGTAAAAAATAAACATCTCCTAAATCTTTGAAACTCTCTACATTTGGATTACACTATTTTCCAAACTAAAAGTCACACTGGATTATGGCACACATTCAATGAATAGTCAATGTTATCTTTTTTTCCATACATTGGGCGCACAGCATTATAAGACGCAACCTACAATTCATCCACTAGATGGAGATACCCTCAAGAAAATGCCAACAGAACGACGATCAAAAGTCAGTTAAACTTCTTGAATAAAGCACCGACACAGTTCACTTAACCAACAGAAAGTTTTAATATTGACTTGTTAACATTGAACTCTCAATCGCTGAGAAGGTTTCTTCAGCCGTCATCTGTACTTTTTTTTTTTTTTATAGGTGTCGGACGTTTCGCCTCCTATCCAAGAGGCTTTGTCAGCGAACTAAAGTCTGACTGGTCGTATCGGCCCTATTTATATATCCCTAATGTCCGGACATGGCGGCGCCGGACACAGTATGATAGGTCCCTACTCTCAGGTTGGGGGGAGCAGAGGACCACTCGATGAACCACTCCTGTACGACTGAGAGCTTACACAGACGTATTGAACTCTCAAGCAAGAAGCCATTTTGGGGTCATGCTATTACCGTAATAACCATACACAAGGCGCATCAGATTTTAAAATGTCGAGTTTTAAAAGGCGCGTAAAAATAAAATGGATTATTATTATTATTATTATTATTATTATTATTATTATTATTATTATTATTATTATTATTATTATTATTATTGTTGTTCTTGTTGTTGTTGTTGTTGTTGTTAAGGCGTCCCGACATCAACATGGACTATTTTTTTTCTACTTGAATTATGATCGTTTTGATCCCTCACCCAAAATAAGAGGACTGTTGAGCGAGAGGGGTCAAAGCAACTTTAAATCGATTCTATTTCTTGCTAATCCTTTGCTTCTTTTCGATGGTCTTCTCATCCTTTTACATTTGGTGAGCTTAACCCTGTACACAATTCGTAATCTGCTTTATGGGACAAATTAATTCTCCTCCTTGTTGTACATTTAGTCAAAGGCGATTTTGACTCAGCTCTGTTTATGGTGACCTACAAGCTCTCCTGGAATTTGGCAAATTCATTATGGGACATGAGGTTCGTGTTGTTTTGTCCTTTCGCCTTAAATCCACGTTCAGATCCGACCACCAAATTACTGTGAGCGAATTTCCCGCCTCCTAATTTTCGTGGCCGCGGTCACCGACGAAGCAGACGCAATCTGCGATTCCAAAGACACTAAAGCGGAATGTTGTGCGCTGAAGGTCAAACGAGGAGATTTGCAGGCAGTCTGGCAGTTTACTAATGATAGCAGCACGTTGGTATCGACACCTAGCACTCACCTGGGACAGCACATCTTATCTTTACATTGCCGTGGGGCGGGGGTGTAGTACGGCAGGTTTGGGGGAGTGGGGCGAGTAATGAGGAGGTGGGAGGCGACAAGAGAGGAGATATGAGACGTACAGTAGCGGCGCAGTCAAACACCTTGGCGAGGGGACTGATCTCCAAGCTAGGCGTGAAGAAATGTCGCAAGTCCGCGGCCACTCGCGGACTTTTCATCCCAACTGCTGCTTAATGGGCCAGCGCAGGCGACAAATGGGAATGTCCGGATCGTTTCAAGGGCACCCTAATGGAACCAGCGGCATGGCTTCAAGCACGCCCCCGCTTGTCATTAGAGCGAGGGCAATGCCACCCAAGGTCGGGGCTAACGCGTTGGTGTCAGGAAAAGAAAGTTTTGTCCCCGTCAAGATGCTAATGACACATTCTTACATGCGGTCCCATTTGCTAATGTCCTACGACAGACACAGGCTGGTATATAAAGTCTTTCACCGTTGGCTGGAAGGGAACGTGTTCCGCTGGTCACCACAAAGGCCTCCTTAATGGTCCCTTGCAAGTTCGCTGATGCTAAGGCTAATGTTATTCTTTGCAGGCACACACAATCATTGGTTTAGATCTGAATTGATTCAGAAACGTGTTCTGCTGGCCTCAACGAAAGGCTCTTTAACCCCTTCATCAACATTTCTTTGGTGAAAAACGTTCCTTTTTCAGCCATTTTTTTTATTTATTATCTACATTGGCTTGAAAAATTATTCATACCCCTTGAACTTTTGAACATTTTGTCACGTTCTGACCACAAACATGAATATGTTTTAATGACATTTTATGTGGGGCGGCCCAGTAGTCGAGTGGTTAGCACAACGGCTTCACAGTGCAGAGGTCGCCGGTTCGCGTCCCGGTCCGGCCTCCCTGTGTGGAGTTTGCATGTTCTCCCCGGACCTGTGTGGGTTTTCTCCGGGTCCTCCGGTTTCCTCCCACACTCCAAAAACATGCATGGCAGGCAGATTGAACACTCCAAATTGTCCCTAGGTGTGAGTGTGAGAGTGACTGTTGTATGTCTTTGTGTGGCCTGCGATTGGCTGGCAACCAATTCAGGGTGTCCCCCGCCTCGTGCCCGAAGACAGCTGAGATAGGCTCCAGCAACCCCCGCGACCCTAATGAGGAATAAGCGGTACGGAAAATTAGATGAGATGAGATGAGAGACATTTTATGTGAAAGCCCAACACAAAGCGGTACACAATTGTGAAGTAGAAGGAAAATTACACATAACTTTCAAATGTAAAAAAAAAAGAAAACCTAAAAAAATGTAGCGTGCAAAAGTATTCATCCCCCTTGTGTCAATACTTTGTGGAAGCACCTCTCGCTGCAATTACAGCTACAAATCTTTTGGTGTATGTCTCTACCAGCTCTGCACATCAAGAGATTGGAATTTTTGCCCATTCTTCTTGGCAGAACAGCTTAAATTCAGCAAGATTGATGGAGAGCATTGGTGAACAGCAGTTTTCAGATTTTGCCACATATTTTTGATTGGATAACACATGAATATGTTTTGTTTTCAGCCATTCCATTGTAGGGAAGGCAACTGGTTGCACTCAGAGAAAGGGCGGCTGAATACTTTTGCACACCACATTTTTCAGTTTTTATTTGTTTACAAATGTGAAAGTCATATATAATTTTCCATCTACTTTGTAATTGTGAACCACTTTGTGTTGGTGTTTCACATAAAGTTCCAATACAATATACAGTGAGACCTCAACTTACGAACTTAATTGGTTCCCAGACAGAGTGTGTAAGACGAAAAGTGTGTATCTAAAAAAAAAAAAATCCCATAGGAAACCATTAAAATGGGAATAATCCGTTCCCGGGTTTTCATAAAATATACTTTTCAACTAAATAAGCCTTAAAACTACACACAACCTACCTTATCCTATGTATCATAAACGTGCTATTGTATTGTAATGAAAGAAATACGCTGCACTGTATAATAAAGTCACTTTATTTACATTTGTGATGGTCATTGATGGCTCTTAATTGACACCTGTTGCTTTCTGACTTGTAAGGTCTTACGAAACTGAGGCATCACATTATCATTCATCATGTTGATGATTCTTATAGCCTTTTCTGAATGGAACTGTTCAATAAAAGCCTGCACATCAACTGTTGAATGGCCTGCTTCTGCTTGTCCTCTTGAAGGCAAATCAAATTCTCTGTGTTGAGAACCTCATGGTCAGCAACAAGCTCCTCGATGTCATCTGCATTCACTTCGAGTCCCGTAGGTGCTGGCAGAGATTTTATGACAACAAAAGGCGCGAGTCCGATGATTCCACGGACGCAGAATAAAACGCGACAAAAGAAGGTGGGTGGGGCGAATAGAATGGCACACTCGCGTCTAACAATCACCTCGTGCAAAGCAAACACTTGGAGCACAAGACGTAGCTATGCACTTTCGCCGTAATCATGTCACTGGTGAGGTGACAGTGACTCGTTGAAATGAAATGAAATTGCAGAACGACAATGAAATGAAGTGTCGCTAACGTAGGCCACGCCCGACCTGTCAACTCGCACGTGACAATTTAGCGTGACTATTGACACGCTGTTCCGGTGTGTGTGAAAACAGCTCTGATTGGCTTACCATGACACATGACTCTACCGTTTAGCCAATCACAATCACTTCTATCGCAACTTGACAGAGGGGTGCATTCAAGTGTCGCAACACAAAAACGTTGGTAAGTGTTTGTCATCGCTCATTCAGTTAGACCAGGCATGGGCAAACTACGGCCCGCGGGCCACATACGGCCCGTTAGGCTTTTTAATCCGGCCCGCCGAACCTGCCCAAATTATAGTAAAAACAGTGTCTGAAACTCATGACAAAAAGTTAGCAGAAAACAGGGCAGATAACTGAAAAGTTACTTGCCCCATTTTTCACAACTTGAAGCACAATTAGACAACTAATCACATTAAAAAACATTGTCATGTATTGTCAAGTTTATAGTTTTTTTTTTAATCATGAATGTACCTACTACCTAATGCTACCTTGCTTAATTTACGGTAAATGTGCATGGCTAGATTTTGCTGCAGTAGTCGATTGTCATTGTGGTGCACAATGCAACGTTTGCATTGCTTCCTACGAGCCACTAAGCCCCTTTCATTAGTCTCATGTACACTTTACAGTCACGGTTTAATGTAAATTTACGTTTTGTAGCGTCACATATGTTGTTAGCTTCTTTTGAATCTTTCTTCTGGGCTGAGGTTCCGTGCATCTATTTTGGAAAATGACATGCAATTGCACAACTTTATAACGCTTGCGAAAGTCCGGAAGAAAGAAGCAGGCTTCTGATTGGCTGCCGTGCCGAGTATGCAAATTTCACTGCTGGTAGCGTATGTCTGTGTGCTCGGCGACGGTACACGTGTATTGTTTGCGCGTGAAGGCGAGGGCGTCTGAGAGGAGTTTGTTGAGCGCGCGGTCAGGACAAACCATCTATGATTTGGCGGAATTTAACACAATTAGGTATTATTGAGCTTGAATATTTCGTTGTGGAATAATATGTTTTGAATGTTGAAAGTGATTCCATTTTTCGATAAATGTTGATTTCTTTAACTTTGCCCCTTCAATGAAAACTTATTAAAAACAGACGCAATCTTGATGAATCACAGTGCATATGTTATTTTAATGTATTTCCATTTCCTCCTCCAAGTATCTGCGAAATAGTATGTAAACGCCATATTCCTTGAGACAAAACTACATTTAAAGGACAACCGGCACCATTTTTTTGTGTTCCCCACTGACATCAGAAAAACGTTTTATAGCATCTAAAATACCCAAAACAGGCAGGCTGATATTTTTAGTTAAATGAAAAACACCAATAAAAATGACTTCAAAATGAATCCGGAAATGGCCAGTTTCAGAAGGTCCCACCCCCTTGTTCGTGACGTCACGCCAAGACGTCTTGCCTTGCTCGAGAATCAAAACAATGGCTTCAGATTCAGAGAAGATGTTTTCTTGTTAATAATAATAATACATTTCATTTGTAAGCGCCTTTCAAGACGCTCAAGGTCACTCATCCAGTTATGAATATGATTCAAATAGTTCTGAAGAGGAAAGCATAAATGTTTGCAACTTATTCAAGGAGTCCTCCCATATCAATTCGAGCCGTCAATGACAGCAATGTAGCACCCAGAAAATGCAGAAGATTGCGCCCAAGCTCCGTTGGAAATGGGCTGATCTGTCAGCTGGGAATTTGTGTCAGCGAATATCAAATAGTTGTCTTGGTGCAACACACAACGATTCACCATGGCGTTATTTATGTGTTTTCCTTCTAATTTCGCCATCAACACGGATCAACACGAAGTTTTCAGACCAAACAAAGTACTCAAAATGCATTGTGTGTCGCTTTCTCGGTCAGGGGCGGTCCAAACGTGACGTCACATGGGGATCGTCATCAACTCGCAAACAAGACCTCGTGAATATTCAGCGCAAGTCTTAGAACATAAACTATAGCTATATGCTGTGGAATCTTTGTAAAATACGTTCAGTCGAAGTCATTTGAAGTGATTTTATAAATTATGGACATAACTTGACCGGAGGCGTCGGTTGTCCTTTAATGCTTTAGGTTTAGTATTTCCGGCCCAAACACTCCCTCCAAGTGCTCCTGGCCCGGCCCCTCTGTCAAATTTTAGAACCCAATGCGGCCCGCGAGTCAAAAAGTTTGCCCACCCCTGAGTTAGACAATGCTTTCCAAACAGCCTAGAGTCTTAAGAAATCGTGCGCTATTCTCGAACCTGAACGCACCCCAAGTTTTGGATGACAAATAAACAGAGCAGAGTAGGCGTGTACGGCTGGTAGTTTCTTCAATTTATTCATAGTAACGCACCACATTTGAACTGAGGCTGAACACGAGCTGTGGTGTTTATTTCCCGGTCCCATAATAGTAAAATTATCAGCAAAAAGCTCCAAGTAGGCCATCGACGTGTGCAATCAATGAGAAGTGGTATGGAAAGTAGCGCCGCGCTGTTCGGTCGTGCTTCTGCCGAAGATCACTTTCGCCAGATCCGAAGGTCGTGTGCTTGATGGACCGGCCGTGGTGGGTGTGTATTATGAAAATAGTACGTATTATAAGGCTTAATTTTCATAAATTTGACGTTCGTATGATGAAAAGTTCGTATTATAAGGCGTTCGTAAGTTGAGGTCTCACTGTATTCATTTTTGAGGTCAGATGATGACAAAATGTGCAAAAGTTTAAGGGGTACGACTACTTTTTCAAGCCACTGTTTATGGTATCATTGATGCTGGTTATGAAAACAGTTTGTAAATCCTGCCCAGTTTGTTCAGCAAAACAATTAGTCTCTACCAGTACAGACTCAATAATGATTTCATCAATAAAAGACTGAAGAATTCAGATGGACTCATTTCTTATGGGTTTTGATCAATCATTATTCCATGATTTCCTGTGCAAGGATACACTCCTCTGACAACTCGAGGCTTCTCCAAGCGCTCCGTTCAACCCCTCCAATGCCTCCCCATTTCAAGAAAGAGTCATTGTGTGATTAACTGGCAGAGGTATTCAAGCTTCTGAGGGAAGCTTCATATTCACTATTATTCATTGAACTAGACATTTGGGGTGTTACACTTGAAAATTCTACAAAAAACAAAAGAATGGAAATGTGAATGCAAACAACACCGTTACAACGACAACGGCTGTCGGAGCGAGTCCTTGACATCCCACAGCAGTACCCTATCACGACAGTACTCATTTCTATTTAGAATGGCTTACAAAGGCTTAAAATTGACAAGTATAGACGTATGTTGCTGGTTTTTGAAGGTAGGTTTTAGACAAATATACTCGTCGACGACTGAAAAAAACGAACATTTTGTGAAAATGTCTATATTTAATTTAAGAAATACAATATTTAAAATAACATATATATAAAATATTTGTATGTTTAATGGTCCCTTGCAAGTCTGCTAATGCTCACGCTAATGTTATTCCCTGCATGTGCGCACACAATCATTAGTTTCGATATAATTGATTCGTAAACGTGTTCTGCTGACCTCCATGAAAGGTTCTTTAATGTTCCCATACAAGTCCGCTAAATGCTAATACTAATGCTAATGCTAATGTTATTCCCTGCATGCACACACAATCATTGGTTTAGATATGAATTGATACAAAAACATGTTCAACTGACCTCCACGAAAGGCTCTTTAACGTTCCCGTACAAGCCTGTTAAATGCTAATGCTAATGTCAATGTTATTCCCCGAATGCGCACACCATCATTTTTTTGGATATGAATTGATTCTGAATCAACATGGTGAACTAGATTAGAAAGAATCAGGTCTTTTGCAAGTCATTTACCACTGAGTCTTTGTTCAACATGCGGTGAGTG
This sequence comes from Hippocampus bargibanti, assembly GCF_051943395.1. Classification (NCBI taxonomy): domain Eukaryota; kingdom Metazoa; phylum Chordata; class Actinopteri; order Syngnathiformes; family Syngnathidae; genus Hippocampus; species Hippocampus bargibanti. The sequence goes on along the minus strand of NC_142735.1, from coordinate 26,932,362 downwards.
ATCCAGAGTGCGCGCGCCCATCGTCCGGGCACACCCCCCACCTCTAACCTGGACCAACTCTATGGCCCCGTCGCCAAGGTATCGGTGTGTCCAGGGCGGAATTCTGATTTAGACGCGTTCAGTCATAATCCCGCAGACATTGGTATCCACGCTTATCTGTGGGTGGCGAGTCTTAAATGCATCGGCTGGTAACAGAAAAACAAAGGCCAACGTAGCCGTCATCGAAATCAATCGGACAAATAAACCCCCCACCTCCCCTCCCAACAAATCTGATGGAGTCCCGTTGCTCAACATGGACACGTGTCAAGCAATTTGTTCTGAAGATAAGCCAACATGAAGCTCAACGGCCCCTTCGGCAAGTAGGGGCAAAACAAACAATAATGAAAAAAACGCAATGCCTGACAAATCTCTTGATCTCCGCCTCTCACTCTTCTCAGCTCTGGTTATTTGCCGCATTTTTGGACCTTTGAGTCATATGTCGATCCCGACCGTCGTAAAATTGCTTTTGTCAAAGCGGCCGTTCAAGACCGACGAACAAAAGCCCATTCACTGGGAATGGATTGAGAAAAGAAGTGAAAGACTGAAACGGGCAGATTGAGTGACAATTATTGACCATCCTCGACTGAGTGAGGATTGAGGCCGTTAGAATATCCAATGCATCGGCGAGCCTATTGTCGGGTACCAACACTTGAAGGAGAATCAGTTGCAGCAAGACGGAATATATGTGTGTGAATGAGAGGGATTCAAGTGCAAGAGTGATGCCACAGGGAGAAGAGATAAAGAAGGTGGAGGATTTTAAGTACTTGGGGTCAACTATCCAGAGCAATGGAGAGTGTGGAAAAGAGGTGAAGAAGCGTGTCCAGGCAGGCTGGAGCGGCTGGATAAAAATGTCAGGTGTGATGTGTGATAGAAGGGTTTCAGCTAGGATGAAAGGAAAAGTGTATAAAACGGTGGTGAGACCAGCCATGATGTTTGAACTGGAGACAGTGCCACTGAAGAAAAGACAGGAAGGAGAGCTGGAGGTAGCAGAGCTGAAGATGTTGAGGTTTTCTTTGGGAGTGACCAGGTTGGATAAGATCAGGAATGAATACATTAGAGGGACAACTCATATTAGAGGCTTTGGAGAGAAAGTCAGAGAGGCCAGACTGAGATGGTTTGGACATGTCCAGAGGAGAGAGAGTGACTATATCAGGAGAAGGATGCTGAGCCTTGAACTGCCAGGCAGGAGACCGAGAGGAAGACCGAAGAGGAGGTTTATGGATGTGGTCAAAGAGGACATGAAGGTAGCTGGTGTGCGAGAAGAGGATGCACAAAACCGGGATAGATGGAGGACATTGATTCGCTGTGGCGACCCCTGAGGGGAAAAGCCGAAAGGAAAAGAAGAAGAACACTTGAAGGAGAAGCTAGCCAATTCCCGTTTTCCCATCTCAGGAACAGACTCGGGGACAGAATTAATGAAAACGGCACACTCTTCAGGTATTGTCTCATCACATGAGGGTGGGTGGGGGGGGGGGTCTGAGACGCAACAAAGCCATTGTAAACATTACAAGCTGTCACTGGTACCAAACCCGCCCATCAACAAAGGCCATTTATCACATTTCTGAGTCAACAACTTTCCCAAAGCGGCTCCGTTTCATCGGTGCGGTGGAATTATCTGTTGGGGGGAGGGTGCGGGGTAAGGGGGGGGGGGTTGCTGATGCTGTAATGTCCAAGTAAGCTCACATACCGCATCTCACATGCAAAGCTATTAAAGATGAATGTGGCTTATAACACTATATAGACTTTATAGACACATACTCACTCACTCACTCACTCACTCACTCACTCACTCACTCACTCACTCACTCACTCACTCACTCACTCACTCACTCACACCACACACCCTGACAGAAGCAATTACACATGCAAGGTCAAGAGGAGGTCATGCGACTGGTTAAAAAATGGTCAGCAAGAGCTTAAGGTTGTCATGATCTGGTTGCCGACCAATGGGTGGCGCTGTCGGCCCCGCCTGCACCTGCACAGGTGCTGGTCGTTACAATCAGTGACACTTAAAAGGACTCCCGGCACAACCATTCGGTGTCGGGTAATTGTTAAATGTCATCGTCTGCTGTTGAACACATCGTATGCTGTTGTATGCAATTGTATGCATTGTGTGCGGTGCATGTGTTTGTTTAACCTTGGCGGACTTTTAATCTTGGTTTTCTTTTGATACTTTGTATTTTTTCTGTTCAGATGATTTTGATGTTTTAGATTTTGTTCCTGCTGACTTTATTTTAATACAATTTGTCAAACACAACCTCCTGCTCCCTCCTGACTGCTTTTTGGGATCCGCACCCACCATCACCACCTTGCAAAACGTGACAAAGGTCAAGTACGAGATTTGTATAATAGCGCTACATACTGTACAGTGCGGGAAGGAAGTTTGTGTTAAATTTGTTCATAAAAGATCACGTGAAAACCTCAGGGGGTACAAGTGAGACCTGTAATATTGTTTTGTTTCATCAAAGCCGCATTGATTTGTTTTTCCTGAAGTGTTTGGCGCCAAACAATGAGCGACACGGAACTGCAAAAAAATTACCTTCCGAGAAGGAAAATAATGAAATAACCACACAGAGTTGTTGTTTTTCCAAAGTCCAATAAATGTGCAACCGCTGGGATGGCTGGGACTCATCTGTGAGCGCTTGCCACTTCCGACTTTCGGCCAAAGTCACTTAGAATTTACCAAACTAGACAAAAGAAGCCTGGGGTTGTTGTTTTTATGCTTTTGCAAGTGACCCGTGGCACCCCGAGAAGTAAATCATTCAGTTTTGCAGTCACCCATATTCCCTTTTTTTGTGTTTGTGATGTCAAAAATTGACTTTCTGTTGCTTTCGGGGCACAGCTATCCAAAAGTGCGAACAAGGAGCGCTAAATGCAATCCGCCAACCGAATGCTAGCAAACCCGCAGCGAGGTTACACTTAAGAAAATGAACTCAAACCTTCAGCGGCCATCTTTCAAAACAAGTCTAGAATTCCCAAAGACATGGTAGAAGGGCGGGGGTTGTCAAAGGAAATGCGACACGTCAGCCAAAAGCGCATCAATGACACGTTGACCTTTTCGAGATGCATCGGCGCCAACGGAGATGTGCCAGTGACAGTTTTTCACTCCTGACTTTAGAGGTGATTAGCAAACGGAAAAGAAATAGACACACCACTGACGACACACTTGCAGCAGCCGCTCGGGCTTCTCACCAGGTGCCAAGGTGACGCGAGAGGAAAGTAAACACTCTGGGAATACGAGTCCATTTTTCGACGTCTTATAGCGCCTCCATTTTGTGACCAAACTGGATGTCAGTTTATTGTCTGGTATTTTTGGACGACGGTCACAAAAAGCGGCGTACAGTGAGACCTCAACTTACAAACACCTCAACTTACAAACTTTTTGTCTTACAAACGTCAAATTTATGAAAATTAAACCTTATAATAAGCACTATTTTCGTAATACACACCCACCACGGCTGGCGGAGTGATCTTTGGCGGAAGCACACGACCGAACAGCACCAGAGGTTATGTTACCAACAGTCCTTATGGAAGGTGACTCTCCTTCCATAAGCCATCAACGACCATAAAAAAGGTAAATAAAACTTTATTTTACAGCACAGTTTATTTCTTTAATTACATTTTTCATGTAATGCGCCTCTCTTTCCAAACAGCAATTCCCTTTGACCTTTGACCTCCAACGCCATTCCATCAAGCCATCAATGACATCACAAATGTAAATAAGGTGACTTTATGATACAATGCAGTGTATTTCTTTCATTACAATACAATAGCACATTTATTATACATAGAATAAGGTATGTTGTGTGTAGTTTTAAGGCTTATTTAGTTGAAAAGTATATTTTATTGAAACCCGGGAACGGGTTATTCCCATTTTAATGGTTTTTGAAGGTAGGTTTTAGACAAATATATGGGATTTTTTTTTTGGAGATACACACTTTTCGCCTTACACAGTCTGTCAGGGAACCAATTAAGTTCGTAAGTTGAGGTCTCACTGTATGTCTGGCAATTTATGCAAATTGAACCTTGAGATGCAAACACATAAGGAATTGATTCCAAGTGCAAACAAGGGATTTTTTAAATGGCAATCTGCCTCCCGTGTGACTAAAAATCGCGGGTCATTAACCCCTTCATGAAACCCGTGACCCAACAGCGCGATAAGCTGTCCGCTGTGGTAACCGTTGCTGCTGAAAGGATTAATCTGGGGTTCAAGTTTTTTTAGGGAGTATAGATATTCAAAACCACTTCTGACTTTTCTATTTCAATAGAAGAAGGAGAAGACGAAATGGGTCATTTCCATTAAAGACTTTGAAGCTCTTATCGTCAAATGTAATACATGGGGATGAAACGAGCGGCACGAGGAAGAGAAACACACTTTTAATCCTTTTTTTTCATTTTTTTTTTCAATACGCTTCTTCAACTGTTGAATTAGTCTTTAGATTTCCGCTCTGTTTTAAAGTAACTCATATTTAATTTAGCGCCAATGCTGCATACAGTTCAGTTGGAGACCAAATCTCAAGTTCCTATCACTAAACGCAAAACCAAACCGACTTCTGGTGGATTTGGAGGCAACTTTCAGATCGGCCACATCATATCCATCCCCAAAAAAGTTGAGCGACTGAAAAAAATTCCTACACACAATGGTGGCGTGCCCCAAATCCTGGATGATTTTCAATCCCTTTATCTCTAGTAGACTTGATGATTGTCATGGGCTTCTAAGTCAGAATCCTTCAGAAAAGCTCCCTGAGAACGCCACAGCTCAAGTTCTGACCACAACTGAGAGATCAAAATATTTTTCTCCAGTCTTGTCGACTTTTGTTTGCTCGCAAATGTTTGGGAACTGTGAAGCACATGGAAGTAGCTTGTGCATGACATTTACTCGATATATCAAGCTGCTTGACTTTACCTCAACCGGAAGGATGAAGACGGCGTGATGTTCATTTCATACGCTGCGCGTTGCAATCTGACTGCATCTTTATCCGATCCCGGTGTGCAGTCGTCCCATTTTGGAATCCGCTCATCAATCATTAATCTCGTCAAACCGGCCGTCAAATCCTTTTAGGTTCTGCCCAAGAAACGCTAGATACCAGATCAGTAAGTAAAAGGTTTATCTGGATACTGGTTGTCAAGATTGAGTACAAATATGAATTCAAAGATTTTGATTTTGGATGTCCAAACCTTTTGCACAGGGGGCCAGATTGGATTGGATTGGATTGGATTGGATTGGATATGCCTTTATTAGTCTCACAGTGGAGAAATTTACATTTCACAGCAGCAAAGTGATGAAAGGAATGAAAGTAGAAAAACAAAATACATGAGCTGCTGGAAAGGCAGCCACTCTCGCGGCGCCGTCTTGAAGTCAAAATAACAAAAAAAAACTAAATAACAAATAATATGACAGCATAGAGACAATATGACAAAACAGACACAGAGAGACATTCATTCTTCAGGACTTGCTGTACCCTCTTTGTGATGACATGAAGCAGTTCTAGATGAAAGAGGAGAGGATCAAAGTGTCTTTCCACCAGTGGATCAGGGACATCATGGTGGAATGTGCACGTCGACTACAAGCTAAATGTTGAAAGCAAACACGCAGCTGTAGCATCCATTGACGAAAAGAGATCGTCTCACATCTCAGCACAGTCTCCTCCTTGATGAATGTCGTGGTCAAAAATGCTGAAGAACAATCCATATCCGTTCCACACGACGCACAACAACACAAAGTGACAAAAGAAAACACAAAAACAAGACAAAAAAAAAGTTTGGTTCGGGGCCGCCACAAAAATGGACAAAATCCGACTTCAACGGACAGTTAGGACGGTGGAAAAAATCATTGGCACCGCCCTACCCACTCTCGAGGACTTGCACACTGCAAGAATCCGAACAAGGGCGCGGAAAATCCTACTGGACCCTCCGCACCCTGCCCACCACCTTTTCCAGCTACTCCCCTCAGGCAGGCGCCCGATCCATGCGCACCAAATCCAGCAGACATTTAAACAGCTTCTTCCCCCAAGCCATTAACTCTTTGAACTCTTCAACAGTAGCCAAAATGGAACTGTATAGTGCCACTTAGCAGTTTTTTTGACGACGATACTAGTGCAGCGTGTTCTACCGGAAACAAATTCCTTGTGTGTTCTACATACTTGGCAATAAAGATGATTCTGATTCTGATTCTGAAAACAACAAAAAAAGCAAGGCTCATCAGAGCACTTGCTGACGGCTGCCTACTCGGGCGCCATCTTGGACTTGGACGTGTATAAAAAAATGTAGTGGGGGCAACTTGGGCGAACATGCTTTACATAGCACAGCAATTAATTTAAATAAATTTTAGCTAGCCATTCTGTGTTTCACTTTTTTGTTCAGCTATCTCAGGCGAAGTCAAAGTCAAAGTCAGCTTTATTGTCAAATATGCTAATATGCATGACATACAGCACAGATGAAATTAATGTCCTCTCGGACCCAGTGTGCAAGACATGCAAGGCACTTATAACGTGGCTAAAAAGACATACAATTGACAACAGACAATACATGTAATTTCTATATGTAAAGTGAGGTAGTGTCGTCTGGAAAGTGAGGCAGTGACGTATGTAAAGTGAGGTAGTGACATATGTAAAGTGAGGAAGTGACGTATATAAAGTGACGTAATGTACTAATGCAAAAACAAACAACAAGAAAGGGTTGAAGTGAGGTATTGCAGAAAAAAAATGAGAAATAACAAAAAATAGAGTTCAGTGTGATCGTACAGCATGTAGCGTGTACTCAGAGTTCGGTGAGTGTGGCAGTGGGAAGGGGCAGGCTGGGCAGGGCTGGGAGGGAGTTGAGTCTCCGGACTGCCTGGTGGCAGAAACTGTCCTTGAGCCTGCTGGTCTTGGCTCGGAGACTCCGCAGTCTCCTACCCGATGGCAGCAGGCTGAAGAGGTTGTGGGAGGGGTGTGTGGGATCGCCAGCGATCCGGATGGCTCTGCGGGTGAGGCGGGTGTTGTAGATGTCCTGAAGGGGGGGGAGAGAGACACGATGATCTTCTCAGCTGTCCTCACGATGCGCTGCAGAGTCTTACGGCAGGACATGGTGCAGGCGCCGTACCACACGGTGATACAGCTGGTCAGGATGCTCTCTATGGTACCGCGGTAGAAGGAGGTCGTGATGGGGTCGGTGCTCCAACTCTTTTGAGCTTGCGGAGGAAGTACAGGCGCTGGTGGGATCTCTTGGACATTGATGCCGTGTTGTGGCTCCAGGACAGGTCTTCGGATATGTGGACTCCCAGGAACTTGGTGCTGCTCACTCTCTCCACTGCAGCACCGTCGATGGTTAGTGGAGCATGCTGGGGGCGCACTCTCCTGAAGTCCACAACAATCTCCTTCGTCTTCTCCACATTCAGACGAAGATTGTTGTCCTAGCACCACGTGGCCAGGCGGCTGACCTCGTCCCTGTAGGCTGTCTCCTCGTCTTTGTTGATGAGGCCCACCACAGTCTTGTCATCCGCAAACTTTATGAAGAGGTTGGAGCTGGGTGATGATGGTGAGCAGTCGTGCGTGAGCAGAGTGAAGAGGAGGGGGCTCAGCACACACCCCTGGGGGGCCCCTGTGTTCAGCGTGATGGTGCTGGAAGTGTTGTCGCCAACTCTTACTTCCTGTGGTCTCCCCGTCAGGAAGTCCAGCAGCCAGTTGCACAGGGAGGTGCTGATCCCCAGTTTGCTCAGTTTATCGGTGAGTTGTTGGGGGATTATTGTGTTGAATGCTGAGCTGAAGTCGATGAACAGCATTCTGACGTAGGAGTCTCTGGTCTCCAGGTGGGTGAGCGCTGTGTGGAGAGCAGTGGAGATGGCATCATCGGTCGAGCGGTTGGGCCGATATGCAAATTGGAAGGGGTCATGGTTGGGGGGGAGGGCAGCCTTGATGTGGTTCATAACTAGCCGCTCGAAGCACTTCATGAGGATGGGAGTGAGTGCGACCGGGCGGTAGTCATTGTGGCAGGTGGGGGACGGCTTCTTAGGGACCGGGATAATGGTGGTGGCTTTGAGACACATGGGCACAACAGCCTGGCTCAGAGAGGTGTTGAAGATGTCCGTGAAGACATCTGTGAGCTCCACAGCGCAGTCTCTCAGAACACGGCCAGGAATGCCGTCGGGACCCGGGGATTTTCGTGCGTTGGTCCCTCTAAGGGATCGCCTCACGCTGTCCTGGGACAGTGTCAGCACCTGTTCGCCGGGAGGTGGTGGGGTCTTCTGTGCTGGAGTGCTGTTGTCTGCCTCGAAGCGGGCGAAGAAGTCGTTCAGCTGGTTCAGCAGAGTGGTGGAGTTCTCGCAGGTCTGAGGAGTGGGCTTGTAGTCTGTGATGGTCTGTATCCCACGCCACAGGTTCCTGGTGTCTCTGCTGTCTTTGAAGTGGTTGGCGATCCTCCTGGGGTGCTGTCTCTTGGCCATCCTGATGCCACGTGACAGGTTGGCCCTGGCTGTCCTCAGGCCCAGCTCGCATACGTTTTTATTCATTTGAAACATGCGTATCAAAATTGAATTGACATTGAAAATTGAAATTGAATCTTCACTTAACGTCGCTTTTTTTAACAAATTATTTTCTGTAACATTTGAACAGAAGTAATAGTTCTTTTGTTGATTGTCGCTTTTTTAGAATTATTTTAGAAAATGTAGAAAATCACCATTTTAGAAAATTGTTCCAAATTGAGCCACCACATGGCAGTACTTAGCACTCACAGGTAACAGCGCTACTGCCCAATAATTCATGCTAAATGTGGGCCAGATACGATATATTTTATGACGGAGGCTGTGGGACGAATGGAAATTGACCACGGATGGACACCATGGATGGAATAAAATGTAAAAATGTACATTTTTTGGGACGGTCTTCCTTTTTTTATTTAATCAGTAGAACTGTCGCCGTTATCGGTGGCCCCCACCATTTTCATCTCACATTCACAAAAGCAAAGCTTTGGTGATCAATATAGACAATAAGAACAAACATTTATCACTCCAAACAGCTCAATCCCCCTCCATCCCCCAAGAACACCTCTGAAGCATTTGTTTTGCACATCACAACGCTGCCTCTCAAAGCAGTTGTTTTCTTGACAGACCAACGCTTTCTTTGCTTGTATTTGCCAATTAAAATCTGTCCATCTGCCATGCGGGATGACTGGCATATTGTCGACGAAACATGAAGCGACGGGAAGTCTTTGCATCACACGTCCCCTCGCAGACAGCCGGGCGCCGCGGTATCGTCGTAGTCACGGACCAGTTCTGAATCCTTTCTTTAGAAGGTGGCCGCACAAAGAGTGCAAGTGAACCGCGGGCGACCGGCCGCAAGCTATCGCAAGGAAACACCCAAAATGGTCCACCCAGAGAGTCTGACGAAGAGAAAAGGAGATGAGTGAAGGCATCATCTTTGACCTACATTGGCTGATGAGCTTCTAGCGCACAAGCCGGACAAAAAAAAAGAGGCTGGCAAACGTCCACGGCGTCTCCAGAACCCAGACGGATGGCTAATAAAACGCCTCCGTGAACGTAAAGCAACAATTCACCGTTATTGCTTTCGAGCATCGGCTTCTACGGGCCTGCTTTTGACCTCCACATGCGAAGGTCAAAGGCAGACATCAGAGCCGGCTGGTTGGAGTCGTTTGAATTGCCTCCGACTCGACGATCGTCAGGCGTCATCCGTCATTGGCGGCGCCGCTACTCCGCTAACGACAAACAGCAAAAACTAAACTTGCGCCCTGTCAATTATGCATGAGCATGGGGGCAGCGTCCAATAATCTCAGGGGACTGAGGAGCTTCCATCCGACACAAAAATTCCTTCATTTGCTCTAACCAAAGTCGTACTCACGCAACGAGTGTGCCTGTTATTGATTAGCACATAAAATGCGCATGCTAACCCCGCGGAATCACCTCAATCCGTCCCATCCGTCTCCTCATCCAAACCTGGAAAGGGCAGCTGCCAATAATGTCGTCTGATTATTTTTGGCTTCCACTCCACAACTGTTTATTGTACTTTCATTAACCGGGCACCGTCATTCTAATTAAAGCGACATATTTTGCAGAGGATAAAAGTTAATGAGGTTTTGATGAAATAACGACATGACCTTTTTATTTATTCATCGACACCGACGACATTCATCGACTCCCTCGCCCGCGCCACCACCTCCCTCAATGTTTGGCGGAAATTCCCTCACAGGATCCAATCAGATTCTGGTACACTGCTGGTGTGGCGCACGCAGAGACGTCAAGCGTAATCAACGTTCCAACGATTTTGACTTAACAGCAACATTTGAAAATGAGTCTGCGCATGCTGTACTTCCTGCATATCACACATTGTAGCATGGGTGTCAAAGTCAAGGCCTGGGGCCCAGATTTGGCATGCCAATTTTATTCGGCCCAGGAAAGCAAATCAAACATTTTTCCATGATGCTTGTTCAAGTCCGACCCAAAATTTCAAATTGTCGTAAGTAAACCACAACAGTCGTTATTTTTTACTTCAGATTCTCAAACTAGTTAGTCATCAATTTGTTGTGTGCTCTGTATGTAATATCTGGAGGGATGAAACATTCTAATGACTTCCCAAAATCCATAACGCCCCCTTCAAGACGAAACCATAACTACAATGTTGCCGCGGCTAAAAAAATGGTCTGACACATTTGCAATACAGCAGTGGTCTCCAAAGTCGCTCCTCGAGGGCCGCTGTCCTGCCTGTTTTCCAGCTCTCCGAGGATCAAGCTGATGAGCTGAGGTGTGCTGCTCCTCGGAGAGCTGGAAAACAGGCAGGACAGCGGCCCTCGAGGACCGACTTTGGAGACCCCTGCAACTACAGCAACTACACAGCTAGCGTGTTGTTTTGCTCAATCGACTAATCTGAGTACAGTGACAATTTGTGACTGGATAGCATTTGCTTATGCTAATAGTATCACAGGAAGCTGACTGCCACACACCCATCCTTCACAAGTGGCAGTGCCATCAACTGCCTGTAGATGGCAGCAGTGAGTGACATTTGCCGACACTCTAATCAGTATCACATATTTTTCAGTCACTGTTTCCCCTCACTCGACGACATCAAATAAAAGTACCAGTAATGAGCCCATATATGTAAAAAGAGGACTTTACTAGACAAAAGTAATACAACATAATTTATTTACGCTAGCTTGTCTCCAAAGTTCGAAAAGGTACAGATAATGACCTGGAAGCAGGCTCTGGTCACAGGGGTCCGTAGCCTGCGGGTATTCTGTGGGATTGCATGTTTCTACGGGTTGAGACGTACACATTATTGACCTGTGCACCAGTTTTGTTGAACTAAGACATAACTTGCCCTCGCTCCCATGCATATATGGCAAAGGCTGCGTGAGCTTTGCAGATTATCAATGAAACGATGACAAGTGATGTATTAAAAAAAAGAAATCTGGAACCAAGGAGTCGGAACGAAGGCGACAATGACACAGCAACTTTTTTCCCCGTGTCGTTCGCAAGAGTGCATGCGCAATGGGCTGTGGGTCATGCAAAGGGACGCAGTTCAGATGGGTCAGTGAGTCGCTAAATCGTTTCTGGAGAGGGAGAGCCGAAATACATCATGACAGGGAAAAGCAAAAAAAGAGTTTAAATGAAAAAGAAATCTTTCTGGCCAGCCATGTTTTGTGTGCAAGGTTTTGTCCGAAAATTAATTTTCAAAAATAATGTACAACTTCCTCATTCCAACTTTACAACGGATGCCAATCATTTAGCACAGTTGCGATGCCACTCCCCCACACCAAATTCACCAGAGGGGGGGGGGGGGATTTGAGCGGTCGGTGGCTCGCTGCCAAGTCGCAAATAAACTAGCAAATTAGCTAGCCAGTGAACCAGCTAAGTAACTTCGCTTCAGAGTTTGCATGTTCTACCCGGGCTTGCATGGGTTTTCTCTGGGTACTGGCAAGTTGATTGCTCATTCTAAAATTGTTCCGATGTATCAGTGTGAATGTGGACGGTTGTTTGTCACTGTGTGCCCTACGATTGGCTGGCGACTGGGTTCTGGGTGTCCCCCACCTATTGCTCAAAGATAGCTAGAAGAGAAAATGGATAGATGACTAAATACATCAATAAATACATAAGGAAAATAAAGAGGGACTCTGGAAGAAGCACAACAGAATGAACTTGACTGGTTTGTCACACAACAGGAAGCTTGATGAGAAGGTTTCTTCAGCCGTCATCTATACAAAAGTGAAGGTTTCGGACGTTTCGCCTCCTATCCAAGAGGCTTCGTCAGCGAACTAAAGTCTGACTGGTCGTATCGGCCCCATTTAACCTTCACTTTTGTACAGATGACGGCTGAAGAAACCTTCTCATCGATGGACCACTCCTGTACGACTGAGAGCTTACACAGAGGAAGCTTGATGTCTCATATACACGGGTCAGGAAGAGTCAAGCGTATAATGCTTTCTTCTTTTAACCGCCAAAGCCATGAGCACAGTCTCCAAACGCGCTCGTGCTCGTCAGTCTTCTCTGTTTTACTTTTGTATTTGTTAATGTATTTATTTACTTTTTTCATATTATTTTTTTCATACTTATGTTGGTTTATCCATGTATATGTAGGTTTGTTTTGTTTATTTATTCATGTGTTCGTTAATTGGTGTATTTATTTATTTTTAGTTGGCTGTTCATTTGTTTTTATTTGTTATGCTTTATTTTTTATTATTTTTATATTTTTAATGTTTATACTTTTTACTTGTATTTATTTATTTATTTGTTTGTTTGTTTATTTATGTATTTATTATTCCCCATAAATTAAAACACATTGTAGCAGCGCTCTAGTCCAGCAGTGAAGATATCCCATCCCTTTCCAACGTGCGCGTGGCATTAACGAAATAGAACTAATTGCGTTTGTCTTTCTGTATTTGCTTGTTGATGCACTCATTTAGTTCCAGATTGCGCTGCAAGGAGAAGCAACAGCATTGGCTGCCACATTTCACGCCAGGCCTCTCGGAGCCACTCAGGAGCCCAGACTGTTATTTCCACCTCAGTGGTATTCTACCTGATTGTTGGCCCGCTTGGTTTCCTGCTGCCTGCCACCTGTGTGCTGCCATAACACAATCACATACACAACAGATACACACACAAATATTCCCTCAACTGAAAAGAAAAAGCTATCCATATCGCCGTAGTTATCTTTCGCGCAGACATGTTCAGGATGAGGGTTATGGTCTTCCGCGTATCACATCCAGTTCAAGAGTTTGTCTTCGTGGTACACGTGTTGCAGATAGTGATTCGTTCCCCGGACTTAGTTCGACATTAACACCCCAATGGAAGAGGATAACAGGATAATGCCAAGGTTGATCCACCGCAAGCGGCTTTGTGGGCGCTGGATTATTGTGTGTTATTGTCATGAAAAGCATCACAGTGAAATTTAGTTTCGGCCGCCTCACCAGGACCTAATAGCAAAGTTAAACACAACCGTGTGAACACGAGTACCATCCACGAAGGCTGAACGAGAATTCCTTTGGAAGGCGGCCTTGCAAACATGCATCTGAGATTTTTTTCTTTTTTATGCCAAAGAAGCGATATAACAGTACTTCACCCGGTCCTACAGCAAGACAACTATCAACGTCAATCAGTCGTCAAAGCTTAATACCGCACTAAGGCGTCAAGTCGGCATGCATGGATGACGCGCTTCCGAGTCCACCAGGGAAGATAATCCACTCCTTGTCTGCACGCTACCCGCCATTCCATGCTCGAAGGGTAATAAGTGGCTCGGCTGGATAGCGATTTCATCACATGCTGGCCCTTCTTGGTTATTGCTTCGGTGCGTGATAGGCCGCCTACAGAAGAAGCTGTCGCCGCGGAAATGAAATGCCGCCCGTTTTGGTTTGCATGAAATTGAAAGAGTGGTCTGAGATTGTTGGGAGGGATGGGGGGAAACGGGTCAGGTTATTTTTTTGTTTTTTTATTAATCTGTTTATTTACATGTTTGTTTGTCAAATTGTCTATTTGTTTGTGTTTATTTATTGATTGATTTAAAACATAGGTGTTTGACTGGATGTCCCATCGCTCCAGTTCCAGCATTTTGCAAGCTCGATCAGCGTCATTCTGAGATAAGAATTCTTCTCTGTATTCTCTGTATGAGACTGACATTTTTTGGAATATCATTTACCAACAGAATGACTGACTTTGTATGACTTTGTTACTGTGACAGAGTTTATTTAATCCATGGCTGCACAACGAGCATTGTTTATTCAAACAAGGAGACATGCGCGTTGTCTGTCGTTAACGCGCGGCTTAGCGTCACATTGGAATAACAGCTGGCAGAGACACCATGAGGAGGAGCACTGTCCATTGTTAAAAGCAAATACATAAATAAATAGACCAACTTGGCACCGGCCCACTTGCATACATAACGAGATTAACCCGATTTCGAGTCAGCGGCATTTATAGCAGAATCGTGTAATTCCCATCATCTGCAATGACCTCGCCCCCCAGAAGTATCGCTTGGCAACAAGCCTGAGAAGAAGGGAAAGGCTGACCAGTGTTATCTCAAGCTGCCAACCCGCCATACTTAGTCCAGTTTTCAAAAAAAAATATTTCTGGATGTGTGTCAATGTTTTTGCTTAAGTCTCATAAATTCATGAAATAATGGGTCACAACTTGGCTGCTGTAAATGGACAGATAAACATTGTACAAGTATGATTTGGTATACACAGTATAGTACTTAAAATTCCCCGAAAGTGAAAATAAATATCTTCTCAATTTGAAAGTTTACGGTCAGTAGAATATACGGAAGAGGATTAGGGCCACTGAACAAAAAAATGAGTTTGGCAAGATTCTGACTTGATTCTCAGAATTCTGACTTTGTGACATTCGTGCAGCTATAGCTATACGAAGTCAGAATTCTGACTTTAATCTCAGAATTCTGACTTTAAAGTGAGATTCTCACTTTAAAGTTGTATCAGCTATAGCTATAGCTCCACAAATGTCACAGTCAGAATTCTCACTTTAAAGTCAGAATTTAGAGAATAAAGTCAGAATTCTCACCTTAATGTCAGAATTTTGAGAATAAAGTCGGAATTCTCACTTTAATATAGTATACAATAAAGTGAGAATCTTGCCAACCTTAATGTTTTTTCTTCAGTCTTCAGTATCTATATAATATAAAAAAATACATATAGTATATGTACATCTTTAATTTCCAAGACTCAGGCGGATCAGTAGTCACGTGCTTAGCACGCCGGTTTCACAGAGCAGGTTCACGTCCCGCTCCGGCCTCCCTGTGTGGACTTTGTTAGTTCTCCCCGGGCCCGGGAGGGTTTTCTCTGGGTCCTCCAGTTTCCTCCCACATTCCAAAAACATGCTTGACAGGCTGGTTGAATACTCTAAATTATCCCTAGGTGCAGTGTGAGAGTGACTGGTTGTTTGTCTCTGTGTGCCCTGAGATTGGCTGGCAACCAGTTCAGGATGTCCTCAACCTAGTGCCCGAAGACGGCTGGTATAGGCTACGGCGTTTCCCGCGACCCAAATGAGGATGATGCAGTCTGGAAAGTGGATGGATGGATTTTCAGGAGTCTTTTTCACGCCGCAACGAGGCACTCCAAAGCACATGTCAGTTCACAGCTCCCATCTACACTCAGGTTGTCTCACTGGACTTTAGCCGTTAACGAGGCGCTCTAATGTGGCCATGCTGACACACAGCCGACATCCATGATGTCGCTGCCATGTCAGATGGTTGACCTTCCCATCTCCAACATTCTTCTATGTCGTGCACACACACTCATGGCCAACGATAAGGCACTCTAATGCAGCCACACCAGTGGACTGTGTATTTTACGTGTCGGCACAGAGAGGAAACATGCCTGAATACACTTTAGAGAGCCTATTTTATGCCTGAGAATAATAGCTACCCTAAATTAACCGCATTCATAATTAACAAAATTGTTTTGTTTTTTTTTCTATCAGCCACTCGCATGACCAGCGTGGGATTTGAGTGACAGCAACACAAGCAGGAGGCACTTTGGCAGGGGCTGACTCATTTCCTTTATAATTTAGTGACTCCGGCACCGCATTAACTCCATAGGCGGTCCTGTCACTTGCGAATCAAATTGACTGAATAAACAAATCTGTGATCAGCTTTGATCATGGAACAACGAGCTGGGAATGCAAAGTGGGGCGGCAACCAACGCGACCGCACGAGCAGTACGACTAATCACAATGAATTACTTGCTTCGGATGTTGTCAAGTTTGACCGTCAAGTGGGTGTCAGGTGCCACGCGAAGCAAGTCACTTGCTCACTCCTCCACGTGGTGAAGAATGACAGCGGCATTTAATTGCATCTGACAGACTCAAGCCCAGTCGGCCTCACACTTTGGAGCCAAGCGACGACTCACCTGACAGACGCAGGAGAGGTGCTGGACTGGAAAACATTTCACTCGTATCCTACACGGCCAGAGTCCTGCGTGTCGGACATGTCGCATTTTATAAGAAGCAACATCAAGCTAGTAGCTAGCGTTGCCGCCATTCCCTTGAAAAAGTACCGTACTTTCCCGACTATAGAGCGCACCTGATTATAAACCTCACCCACTGCATTTTTAGAGGAAAACTCATTTTGTACATACTCAAGCCACACCTGTATATAAGCCGGATGTGCCTACATTAAAACATGTAAACATATTTACAAAGGGCGGCCCGGTAGTCGAGTGGTTAGCACACCGGCTTCACAGTGCAGAGGTCGCCGGTTCGCGTCCCGGTCCGGCCTCCCTGTGTGGAGTTTGCATGTTCTCCCCGGACCCGCGTGGGTTTTCTCCAGGTACTCCGGTTTCCTCCCACACTCCAAAAAACATGCATGGCAGGCAGATTGACTACTCCAAATTGTCCCTAGGTGTGAGTGTGAGAGTGACTGTTGTACGTCTTTGTGTGCCCTGCGATTGGCTGGCAACCAACTCAGGGTGTCCCCCGCCTCGTGCCCGAAGACAGCTGAGATAGGCTCCAGCAACCCCCGCGACCCTAATGAGGAATAAGCGGTACGGATAATGAGATGAGATGTGATACAGTAAAGTCTCGTTATATCGATATCGTATATATCGATAGTCCCGGTTATATCGATACTATTTCTATGCACGCATGGAGAAAATTACATGTAAACAGGGTCGGATATATCGATAGTCCCGGTTATATCGATATTTTTTCGGACTCCCTTGAATATCGATATAACGAGACTTTATTGTATTTACAAAGAAAGACGGTACACAGAGAGAATTTTCAAAGTTTTAATGCCTAAACGGTAAAACGGTAGCAACATGGTAACAACACGCTAGCAACACAATAGCAACACAGTATAACAGGTTTGGTAAGAGAACATGCCGTCTTTATCTTCCTCCTTTGAACTGAAGCCATCGAAGTCATCGTCCTCAGTGTCGGAATGAAACAATGTAGTATCGACGTTGTCACACACTCCCTCAGCTTCTCTCTCACTGTCAATCCGGTATTTTCTTTTCGGTGGCTATTGTTTTTGCTTTCAGTCTGATCTGCACAGTCGAAACACCTCAGCCATCTGCTCTCTATGTGTTCACCCAGTCTTCTAGAATGTTTTCCAGTTCGGGCCACTAGCTTTTTTTCGTCTTTTTACATTGCTCCAGTTCTTCCCGCTGCCATTCGTTTATGCCAAGTTTCTATGCAGCAGCTCTGTTTCCTTCTTTATCGGACAGCTCAATTGCTTTTAGTTTCAAACCTGCGTCATATGCCTTTCTTTTTGTATTTTCCATGATGAGGGTATGTTCACGCTAATTTAATTCATGCACAAGACGAGAAGTTGCACTCTTCCTTGACGCATATATTCCACCAGTCTTAATCTTACCTTTTCTACTCGAGCGCCACTGTTAGAAAAATTACTGGGAAAATATATGGCCGCATCACTGAAATAGCAGCAGGGTTGAAAGTTTGGGGAAAAAAAGTAGTGGCTTATAGTCCGGAATTTACGGTAACTTTGTTTCTTGACTTTAAAAGTAACTGTTGTGTTAAGAGTGAGACCGCAGGTTTTTGATTAGTTGACAGAAAGGTGACAACCAGTCCTGACAACCTGTAAATGTATAAAGATTTTTAACAATGACAATTAATGTGTGTTTCCTTTTCTTTACTTTTTTTAAACACTAAAATGTTTGTAAAAAAAGATTGTCTCCTTTTTCTCCTCCATCTGGAGAGGTGCAAGATGAGTTGGGATCTGATTGGGATGCCTCTTGGACGCCTCCCTGGTGAGGTATTCTGGGTATCCCCCACTGGCAGAAGACCACGGGGATGACCCAGGACATGCTGAAGAGACTATGTCACCCAGCTGGCCTGGGAATGCCTTGGGAAGCCAGGAAGCGCTCGAAGAAGTGGCTGGGGAGAGAGAAGCCTCAGCTTCGCTACTGAAACTGCTGCCCCCGCGACCTGATCTCGGATAAGCGGCAGACAATGGATGGGCGGATGGCGGTCTCTTTTTTTTTACTTTTTAAAATTTTAATACCACAAAAAGTATTGAAGTATTATCATGGCAAATAAAATATTTACAATACACACTCTTTCATGAACATAATCATGAAATGTGGGGACCTCATATCGTCACACAGCTTTGTTAAGTTTTCTCTTTCAGCTTGAATCTGCTGCCGCACATTTTTATTTTCAATTTGATCTATTGATAGCTTTTAAAGCTAGGTAACACTTTGTCAACAGGACAAAGAGGGCGAAATACCTTATGATTTTCTTGACTTGATAAAAACAAAAACAAAAAAACAGTGACTTGTTTTCTAGATTGTTTTCTAGCCTCCATTGGTATTTTTCACGTGGTCAAAACAAAGATGGCGCTTACGTGATTGAACACAAACACTGTCGTTCCTCTTTCTATTCTTTTCTATAATGTACAGTTGATTGTTGCGTGTCTCTATCTAGGAATGGGGTCTCCTCCTGTATTTTATTATTTGTTATTTATGAATGTATCACAATCCAACGTGAGGGAAAGCGCGATTGAAAAATCAATACACTGCATCGGAGCAACGCATTACTTTCCAACCCGCTACTGGCAGTGCAGATTGTTGCACATTAATTTGTTGCTGACATTTATAGTTCTGGGAAAATTTATGGCGGCCATTTGTCCAGTAGTCAGTTAAAAACAATATGTTGAGAAGCATCTATTTGCTAACTTCATCGTGAAGAATCGGGACATTTTTCCATCCCGCTCACATTTTTTTATATTTCCCGATGGAGTACGAAAGAAGAAATGCAAAATATGAAACATTTTTATCCTTAACCCCACTAAGAGAGACAGATACTTAACTTCATTGTGCATCGCGACCATTTTAGTCAATGACTCATTTCTCTCAGAGTGCCCATCACAACAGTTACACAGATGTTTATCTGCATCCCCAAGTATCGGCAACACTATTTTGAGAGAAAATAAGATATATTTTTTACTTAACTTTCAAGTTATATTTTCTTTTTTCTTTTTAATTTTGCCCGAGTAAGTGGAGGAACTCTTGTTACGGGCGCGTGGAGCATGAAAACCTTTTAAGTAACAGGAACCACAGCTTCCTCTGTGGTTTAATTTCAAAGATATGCTGTGGACATTTAAATTAAAGAGAACTCTCTCATTAGCCATCATATGTCTCATGCTAATTAAAAGCTAAGAAAAAGAAAAAAATAATCTCAACTTAAAATAAAAAAATTCCAATAGCACACAGATATGTGATTTTTGGCCACAGTGCTGATTACAACTATAATCCTATTTTCATGGTTCACCTGACAGGCTGCGGTTCCCTGATGAGCGCGTCACTTAACACTACTAACACTTAATGCACTAACGCGCTTGTTTATACTCGCCAACTCAAAAGATCAGTCAAAATCTTCGAAACCCGGCCGGCAATATGGGAAATTCTGCTGAGGCCTCAAGGTGAATATTTAACAAATACAGTTCAAGTTTGTCATAGTGCTAGTGCTAATGCTAGTGCTCGTACTAGTGCTAATTCCAACTTCAAACTGGTGATTAAGCTAGCCCCAATTATTTAAAGGGCCAGACTCTAGCATCAACAACGTTAGCGGGGCTATCATGATGGTCGCAGATGTAGAGCAATGACTCTCTGAACACATGGAGGTTTGGCATAAACATGTTGGTAGGATAGTTGTCACACCAGAGCGGCCATCGCGGACGTGCTGGGCGAACGTGTGATCACAGGCGGCCTCAAGATAAATGAGAATGATGAAGAAAGATGCAAGGATTTAATTATAGGTTGGCCCTGACTGTGAGAAGTAGATACAAGTGTAATCAATGCTATGCTAAGTTAACTAGCAGATGCTGACAACGTTTCTTATTATTAATAGCGCAAAGGTCCTTCGGTCAATGTCAACCTATCACTGCCATAATCTGGTTGGCGACCAACGGGGGGCGCTGTCGGCCCCACCTGCACCTGCACAGGTGCTGGTCGTCCCGATCAGATTGGCGACCAACGGGTAGCGACGTCAGCCCTGCCTGCAGCCTCGCAGGTGCTGGTCGTATATATATATATATATATATCAGTTGATAAGGTATCGGTTTGGCAGACGAGGGTTCGAATCCCACTTGTGGCAGAGAAAATGAGCAGAAATGAGCACAATGACATCATCCAGTGTGGGTCCTTGGGCAAGACCCTTCACGCTAATGCCTACCTCATACAATGATGAGAGACAATAAATGGAATGACATGCCGGCTCAGACGTCGCCCGGCCAAACAAGGTCTGCGTCAGGTGCTGGGGAACCAGAGCACCCTGATGAAAAATGGGCTACTGGAACAAAGCGGAGATGGACGAGATGCGATAACATGGCTCTGTTGGAATGCTACTACTCAAGCAACCCTAGTCAGAGGGGTTACATGCGGAGAATGGGGGCTGAATGGTTACTTCGAAACCCACAGTCACGGTTGACCACGAAACAACTAGTAGCTCAGTGTTCCAATATCCACAAACAGCAATTGCTATCACAACTTGAGATTGATGAGGTACAACACAAATTCCGAGGTGAAGGGCCCCAGGCTGCCACATCACAGGAAGAGGTTCAACCAGAGATTGGGAGGCAAGCCCCAATGAATAATGAGATTGGGAAGCCAGCCCCAATAAATGAAATGCTGAGCGAGGCAGCAAATGACCTGAGAGATAAGATCATGGCAAGAATGGAAACTGGGCAACGAAGGCACCGATTACAACGGCTATGTGAAGTACCACCTGAAAGTCTCATGGAAACTGTGAATGCAGCACTGAGAACGATCCCGACCGGAACGATCACGGAAACCAATGAGCTGATATACACCTCAGCATCAGTGATCCTAGACATGCTTGGCTACAAGAGCAACCATGAGAGCCACGAGATTCATTACCCACCATGGAAAAGACGGTTGGAGGCAAAGATCAAGGCGGCTCGGAAAGATGTGAGTCAATTGACGGAGACCCAGAGAGGTGTGAATAAAAGGCCAATACCCAAGAGGTACATGCAGATAACCATACCTGAAGCACTCGAAACTGCCAAACAAAGGCTCCAGGCCTTGGCCAGTCGCCTAAAGAGGTACACGAAAGAGAATGAGGCCAGAAGAATAAACAGGCTGTTCGCAACACAACCTGCGAAAGTGTACGCTCAGTGGCAGGGTTCTAACAGCAGAGCAGACCCTCCAAGGCTGGAAACTGAAAGATACTGGAAAGGCATATGGGAGAAGGAGGTCACACATAACAGCAGTGCATAATGGCTGGTGACTCTGAAAGAGGAGCACAGCAACCTCCCTGAACAGAACCCAGTTACCATCACAGCGGCAGATATACAAGGAAGAGTCTCAGGTATGAAAAACTGGACGGCACCAGGCCCGGATATGGTCCACACCTACTGGCTAAAGAAACTCACAGCTCTCCACGAGCGCCTAGCAGCACAAATGAACCAGCTGCTGATGGATGGGACTCACCCAGGATGGCTAACCGAAGGGCGAACAATCCTGATCATGAAGGATTCCTCAAAGGGTGCAGTTCCTTCCAACTATCGGCCAATAACCTGTCTCTCCACAACATGGAAGCTCATGTCAGGCATCATTGCGGCTAAGATAAGTGGACACATGGATCAATACATGAGCAAAGCACAGAAAGGCATTAGTAGAGATACTAGAGGTGCCAAACATCAGCTGCTGGTTGACAGAACAGTCGCTCAAGACTGCAGGTCCCGACATACCAACCTGTGCACAGCCTGGATTGATTACAAGAAAGCATATGACTCGATGCCACACACATGGATCAATGAATGCTTGGAGTTGTATAAGGTCAACAGGACCCTGAGAGCCTTCGTTGCAAACTCGATGAGGATGTGGAAAACCACACTTGAAGCAAATGGCAAGCCACTAACGCAAGTGTCCATCAAATGTGGCATATACCAAGGTGATGCACTCTCCCCACTGCTGTTCTGCATAGGACTGAACCCCCTCAGCCAGATAATCGCCAAGACAGGCTATGGATACCGCCTCAGAAATGGAGCTACGATCAGTCACCTCCTCTACATGGATGACATCAAGCTGTATGCTAAGAGCGAAAGGGACATAGACTCCCTGATCCACACAACCAGGATCTACAGCAGTGATATCGGAATGTCATTCGGGCTGGAGAAATGTAGTCGGATGGTGACTAAGAGGGGCAAGGTAGTCCACACTGAAGGGGTCTCACTCACTGAAGGAACAATAGCAGACATTGAAAACAGCTAAAAGTACCTCGGTATACCACAGGCCAATGGCAACCTCGAATTAGCAACAAGGAAAGCGGCTACGACCAAATACCTCCAGCGGGTGAGGCAAGTCCTCAGAAGCCAGCTCAATGGCAAGAACAAGACCCGGGCAATAAACAGCTATGCCCTGCCAGTGATCAGATACCCTGCAGGAATAATAAGGTGGCCAAAGGAAGAGATTCAGACCACGGATGTTAAGACCCGAAAACTCCTCATCATGCACGGAGAGTTCCATCCCAAGTCCAGCACCCTGAGACTGTACACAAGCCGTAAGGAAGGAGGCCGGGGACTAGTGAGTGTGAGAGCCACTGTCCAGGATGAAACATCCAAGCTCCATGAATACATAAAAAGAAGGCTCCAACGGATGATGTACTCAGAGAATGTCTCAGTCAATGGGGAACAGAGGATGAGGTGCTGGAAGAGGGACAATCATGGGAGGAAAAGCCCCTACACGGGATGTACCACCGAACCATAGCAGAAGTGGATGATCTCAAGAAGTCCTATCAGTGGCTAGAGAGGGCTGGCCTAAAGGACAGCACAGAGGCACTCATCCTGGCTGCCCAAGAGCAGGCCCTGAACACCAGAGCCATAGAGGCAGGGATATACCACACCAGACAAGACCCAAGGTGTAGGTTGTGCAAAGAGGCACCTGAGACAATCCAACACGTAACTGCAGGGTGTAAGATGCTGGCAGGGAAAGCCTACATGGAGCGCCATAACCAGGTGGCTGGCATAGTCTACCGAAACATCTGTGCGGAGTATGGACTGGAAACCCCAAGGTCAAAATGGGAAACACCTCCCAAGGTGGTGGAGAATGACCGAGCAAAAATCCTGTGGGACTTCCAGATACAGACTGACAAGATGGTAATGGCCAACCAACCAGATATCGTGGTCATAGATAAATGGGAAAGGAAAGCCGTTGTCGTGGATGTAGCGGTCCCGAGTGATGGGAACATCAGAAAGAAGGAACATGAGAAAATCGAGAAATACCAAGGGCTCAGAGAGGAGCTGGAGAGAGCCTGGAAGGTAAAGGTGACAGTCGTGCCTGTGGTGGTCGGAGCACTTGGGGCAGTGACCCCCAAACTCGACGAGTGGTTGCAACAGATCCCGGGAACAACATCGGATATCTCGGTCCAGAAAAGCGCAGTGCTGGGAACAGCACGGATACTGCGCAGAACCCTCAAGCTTCCTGGCCTCGGGTAGAGGACCCGAGCTGAAATGGGGACAGACACCACCCATGGTGGGTGAGACGAGGATTTATATATATATATATATATATATATATATATATATATATATATATATATATATATATATATATATATATATATATATATATATATATATATATATTTATATATATCCATATATATCCTTGCTGTCCAGACGTGGTGGTGCCGGACTCTGGTATGATAGGTCCCTGCTCTCAGGTTGGGGGGAGCAGAAGACTACCCCCTGCAGCTGCTCCGCTGATAGTTCCTATCATTCTGACTAACGACTGGCCTGATTGCCCCACTTCAACCGGTATCACCTCATCAGTATTCCTAATCCTATGTTGCCTAAACAGGCTATTGTATGAAACCCCACCAAACCGGTTTAATGAAGGATTTAGTTGTTTTATGAAAATCGCTTCTTTTACTCCCCTTTCAAACCATCTATGTTCTTTCGCTAAGATTTTCACCTCATTGTCATCAAATGAGTGGTTGCGAGCTTTTAGTTGCATATGTACTGCCGATTGAGGCCCACTCGTATTATCCCTGCGATGTTGATAAAGTCTTTTTTTGAGAATGTGTTTAGTCTCCCCAATGTACTGCTCTTTACAATTTTCATTCTTCCAATGTATAGAATAAACTACATTACTTTGTTTTTCATTTGGCAGCCTTTCTTTTGGATGCACTAATTTTTGCCTTAAAGTGTTTATCGGTTTGAAATAAGTAGGAATTTTGTGTTGCCAAAGGACCCTTTGTAGTTTTTCAGAAAATCCTGCAATGTAAGGTACTGCTACTCCTCTCCTTTTTGTATCTTCAGAATTTTTGGTTCCATTCCCTATTTGTTTATTCATGTATTTATATATCCATGTAACTATTATTTATTTATTTATTGGTGGAAATTGGATA